>NW_005054378.1:446000-496843 GCF_000277835.1 Geospiza fortis | reverse complement strand
CCACCCGTTTGTGACAGCCCCTCCTGTGAATCGCGCAGCTGAGCAGCCTATGCACACACACAGACACATCCTTGTTTCTGGAAGCAACGGCAGGAATCCCGAATCTCCCGACTTTAAGAGTTTCATAAACACCAGAGAAGGAGAAGGTAGTGTTTTATGAAAAATCATGGAATCATTGAATGTTAAAAGGTGGGAAGAGACTGCAAAGATCATCCAGTCCCAGCCCTGATGCCATGGCCAGGTTGCTTAAGGCCTTATCCAGCGTGGCCTTGAACACTGCCAGGGATGGACATCCCCAGCTTCTCTGGGCAAACCTGCCAGTGTCTCACCACCATCAAAGTGGAAATTTTCCTAATACCCAACCCAAATTTCCCCTCTTTCAATTTGTATCCATTGCTCCTTGTCCTCTCACTTACAGTTCATAGTGAACAGTCCCTCTCCATCTTCCCTGTAGGCCCCCTCCAGATATTGCAATATTCCTATGAGGTCTCCATACAACCTTCCTGTGTAAATTGTGCCTAAATTTGATCCTCTGTGTTAATGTGGAGTCAGCAGGGAGTGTGCCTCGTGAAGGGGAGTCTGGCATGGTTCATCAGTGTTCTGGTAGAAGGCCGATTTGTCAATCTGCTCGGGATCAGATCCATATAAATAATTGCCCTGCAGCTCATTCTGCAACTCACATTGAGACTTGTTCCACAAAATGCCCTGATTGTCATTTCCAGGTTTTGCTCAGATACTGAGCCTTCTTGCATCCCCTCAGCTCCCTCTGAAGTTCAGCAGAACTGCAAGGCATCCAAAGGAAGTATTCTCAGACAAAACTTTACTCATATCAGTAGAATCACAAGGATTTGTAGAAGTATTTGTGTGTGCAAAGGATTTCAGCATTAGACCTTTCATACATCAGCAGCACAGAGCACAGAACTGTCTCAGACTGTAAGGCTGAAAAGCCATACATCTATCCCAAGCTATGTGTACAAGTTTACAAATTGCAGTCTTGGAATTTCTTCCTGGGAATCTTAGAGCCAAAAGTGAGCTCTGTTATCATCTCACACCAAAGAGGCATTGAGTTTCACCTGATAACCTCAGTGTATCTATAGTTGCACATGGGTTTGGATAGCTGCTCAGACAGATGAGATTAAAAGATCAGGGTTAAATTCTTTCCCTGAGCTTCAGTGAGGACAGGATTTTACCCTCAATCTCCGATCAGTGTTGTCATACTGACTTATTATTAGACTTCTTGAGGGGGGTGGTGAGTGGATTTTTTTCCTGTTTGTTTGTTTTGTTAGTTGTGAGGTCAGGATAACGTTATCTCTGCTCTGTGAGTTTTCACTCACTCTGTGAGTGAAACTGATGATCATCATCATGGCAAAAGCTTCTTTGAAGTAGCTCTTTTTAAAAGATGACTAGCCCTGCCCACATTTTCACCACCCTGAGGTGTGTGAGAGATGTGAGATGTGAGCTGTGTCTGCATGTTGTATTGCCATATAAACTGTTTTGGGTAGGTGTGTTGTCTACACCAGCGGGACATGGCAATGCATGTATGGCTCTGAAAGTCCTGCAACATCCCTTTCACATGGAAGGTGTTTCCTGGTTTGTGTTTATTTCTTTTTCTCTCTGCATTGCTGACAACTTGTATTGTGCAATACAGCAATGTCCATCACAGTGATGGTTTACTCCACTTCTTTTCTCTGTCTCTCCATACCTTGTGGGAATTTGGCCCATTTTTTGCAGTGAAGTAGTCCAAGGCATTTCAACTGTGCCACCAAATTAATTAGAAGTGCTTAGCTAATTGGGAAACATAACCAGTCTGTTCAGTGCTTGTTTCTTTCAAATAACAAAGGGTATCTCATTCAGAGTGACGCCTCACTCTCTATTTATTACTACTAGAAACTATCTTACTTTAAATCTTTCGGAAAGTCTCATGAAGTCACTTGATATTTTCTGCCTAACTTAAAATACAGTCAGGCATTGTTTTGTTGGTTTGGGTTTTTTTTTTTTTAACTTTAGTCTCTGTGGAAGTCCCTACAAGAAGGGGTATTTCTCACAAGCATTGTGGAGGCTATACCTTGACGGGAAAAAAGGAAGAGGTCTTTCCCATTGCCAGTACTCATTTTGCTGAAGTTCTGTGAGTAATAGAAAATTCCAGAAAGATTTATTATTCATAACTAAGTCAGAATGGAAGGTGTTACCTCTTCTGGAATGCCCAAGATGGAACCATACCTCACTGTTAGCGCTGTGTATTAGATAAGAATGTAACTATTAAAACATTTTGAAATTAGGCTGAGTTTAGCCAGCTTACAGGCAGTATTAGCAGTACTGTAAAGACTGAAAATCCTGTGATTTCCTGTTTCAGCTTTGTGTCACACCATTACATAGACTGTTTCTGATTAATACTGCAAAGTGGGTTTGGGAACTTCCAGATGAAATGTCCTAAAAATAGGGCAGAGTTTACTATGATCTTGATTCAGATTAATTTATAGGGTGTAGTCTGAAGAAGTTAAGCTTTTTCATGTATCTAGGTGACACTAAAGTGGCTTCTTAATTTCTTCCATCTGGAAGGAAAAGCAACTCATTGCAAACTTTACCCAAATATTCAGTGGCGCTCCTGTCCATACCTACGTGCATTTGTTAAACATGGTCTTCAGTTTACCCACAGTATATTTTTAATATAATATTTGGGCTTTTAAGATGGAATTTCTCTTTCTTTTGATGTTGGATTTGGTTCAGACCTCTTTAGAAGTTGCATTCTCTCGTTCATAGACGTCTTCTTTGACTGATACGATATTTAATCTTCTGTCATCCCAGCCAAGATGTTGTGCATGATGAATTAAACATCCCTGCTGTTTTCTTTGATCACAGAAATAACAATTACTCCATTATTATAATCTCCTCAACTTGTCATAAGGTTTGCATAGCTTAGATGGAAAAGACTAGTTAGATAATTGATTCCACTCTCTTGTTCAGACAGCTTATATTTGAGCAAGAGACAGATCCCCCAGCCTTGGACCCACCTACCAGAAGTGAAACTTTGTGAAACATCAGAGTCTTCTGTGTGTTGGGGGTCCCCTTTGGCCAGACAAATTTACCTGTGTGACCAACTATGAAAATTTTTTAATGTCTTTAACTTGGAGTTTATTTATCTGATGCCTTGTTTTTTCTTTTCAATTATCTGACAATGTAACAATCAATATTTCCAACTGAAGTGAAGTTTAGGCTTCCTGAAACTGAGTGCCGCTGTTCCACCAACAGAACAGACAAGAACAATGCTATTGATAGAATTAAAAGCCTGGCATTGAAGACGAAAAACAAACCAAAGCTCTCTAGTGCCTGCTTTTCCTGTCTGGTGCACTGTGTATGTTTTACCAGAAAGCAATTGTAATGTGTGTGACTGCTTTAGGGGCCAATACTTTCACAGCAGAGCCAGTCTTGAAAGCCTTGCATAGTTATCACTTCTATTCCATGGCCCTGTCTGCTGGGCTTGCAGTTCCCACAACAATTTAGTAGTCTTTCTGGATTTGATCCAAAGAGAATTATCTCAGTGGGAATTATTTCAGTTGGCTGTGGGTGACATAAAACATTACAAAATAGTAATTGTAAAGGAGTCTATTCTGCCATCACACACCTGAAAGCACCATGTGGCTTAGTATCTTACATTTATATAGCATTCTTTCCCATAAAATATTCATAAGATTTTTATAGATTGATAGTAGTTCAGTGCTTTTAACAAATTTTCATGCGTCCAGCTGAGGTTCCAGAGAACTGATGTTTGCTCATGCAGATCCCTTCAGCATGACCAGGTTCTTTGTCTGTCCAAACCCACTGAATCCAGAGCTGAAATGTGCCTGCCCTTGTGGAATAGGGTTGTTAGCAGTCCACAGCAGCACTACACTACATCTTGTGCCCAGGTGAGGATATCCTACTCAACAGAAACCGTAGGTCATGCTTGCAAATAAAGATTCATTCCCCTGTAGAAGTTTGCTTCAAAACCAATCACTGATTTTTTTTTCCATTTTTCTATGAAAACCTCTGCAAAAGATCACACCTTAAAGATAAATGGGGTGTGCTTACATCATAGAATCATAGCATGGTTTGAGTTGGAAGGGACCTTAAAGATCATCTTGTTCTAACCCCTCCCACTGTAGACATATCATGATGTGTGCATATATATGTATTAAAAAATCAAAGGATAACATTTTGTTCGGCACTAGACATCCTCATGCCAAGACATGCAAAGTACAGTTACAGACGAAAGAAAGGGACTGCTCAGTCACCAGCACAATGCTTGCAATCATTAATGCCTTTTCCCTGGCTGTCACTCAGATTAGTTTGCAAAATTGTCTGTCTCACAGTGTTGCTGTCACCCATGCCAGCTGCAAACATGCTTCTCTTTTCCTTTCAGAGACTTCCCCAGGAGTTGCTGAAGTGACTTTTGTGGAAAAGGAGCCAGCTGAACGCCACACAATCGTCTCCTGGGAACAAGTGAGTGTTTTCCTGATAAAACTGCAGTGAGGTCAGTTTGAATGTGCAACAGCCCATGGAGAATGTCAAGTGTAATGGCAACCTTGTGTTTATGAGACAGCTTGTTACCAAGTTTGATGTGCAGTGCAGCCTAAGCAGGTGTTGTTGGGTTTTTCTTAATCAAGTATCACTGTTTTAGGCTGTCACATGCACCTGGTTTGTTAGAGAAACATCATCAGTGTGGGTACATTCAGCATGACAGCTCTAAAAAAAACACATAACTGTAGTAGGCAGTGGTGACTCAATGGGGAGCAAACAGTTTTCTGACTCAGGTCCGAAAACATTTTCCAACTCCCGTCAAATAAAATGAAGCAGTGCTTTATTATCCATGGCCATTAAAGGTAAGGCCTCAAGCTGGCAAATAACACTAAGCTACCCAGTTTGTTCCAGTTATCTTTTTCTATTTTAAGTCTAAGCCATTCGCTTCAGTTTCTCATATCCCTTTTTTTCACCCCTTCTTTGGCTACCCAACCCAATCTCTTGGCTAGGACATGTCCCGTTGCCTGTTGTAGGAGACTGTGAAGGACACGTGCTACCTTCACTCTGCATTATCTGACCTTACTTCATCAATCTGTGTGATCAGAGAGCTCCTGTAAACTATTGTGTGACTCAGGGCATTTTCATTTCCTTTTTGGAATACACATTTCTTCATAAATCCCATGGCCGTGGTTGAATAACTGCTTGGTAGGTGTTGCATGTTTAGGGATGGGACAGCAGAAGCACTGTGGCCCTTGGAAAGGGACATGGCAGAGAATGGAGGTGAGTGAATCATCCTCCCTCAGCTCTAACCCTGGTTGTGGCCTAAAGCAGCTGCTCCCAGAGACTGCTCTTGTTACCACTGCATAAAATACCTTCCCCTTTGACACCGTGCCATTTACTGCTTTTCCTAAACAGTGAGGAAAAGTCTTACACTAGTTTTGGCAATGCCTTATTCCAATTAGTGACATTTATCAAGAACATATATTAAAAAAATATATATATATATATATTCCAGGTCAGAATGTGTGTGGTGTAAACCTGTGTGTTACTTACTGGAACTTGTCCAGAAGTCAGCAATTGTGGTCAGGGAGAAATGTCCTGTTTTTCAGGTTTGTGTAAACCGATCCCTGGTTTCCTGTAGCTGTTGTTCAGGTATTGGGTTACCTGAGCTGGAAAGTTTGAGGCACCATGACTGTAAGCCCGCTCAGGTCTGGGAACACAGAGTAATATTTGCTCATTCTTCTGTTGAGTGGAGAGGACTGCTTCTCCTGGACATGGTGCTCATTCCTCTCATTTTCAGGCGCTGCTTCTCCTCTAAACTAAAATGGGTTTATTTCACAACTGAGCTATTCTTGTAAAGCCAGACAAGTGCTTTAGACGAAGCACTTCATTCAGGAGAAGCCAAAACAAATTTCAGTTCCCACCCTCCCCCCCACTACCCAGCAATGGACTAAGTCAATTGTGGATGTAAATGTTGAAAGTTAGATGAGTACAGTTGTGTTGGACTTCTAATAGTGGAGGACTTGGCTGTCTGTTTCTTTGGTTTTGGTTCCCTTTTCTTTGACAATTTTTTTAATTAAAAAAAATTCAAGTTCCCTTCTCAAATTAAAAGGTAACTGGATTTTTTTCCTTTTTTTTTCCCTTGAGCTATGGGGATGAAGTGTGACTCTAACCCAGTCTACACAGTTACAGGACAAAATGTGCTGCTATGATGATTAAGTGGAATGCACTCAACAATTCACAAAGCCATTCCAGGATGAACTTGTACCTAATTTTTCCTGAAACCTACCTTTCTTGAATTTGAATACATTTGTTTTTATCGGATTTATGGCCACTAGGTGGCAATACTTATACACATAATCATTTCTCCATGGCTGAGATTTTTAACACGATTTCATCAGAGTATATTTTTAACTTCCCTATGAAGTTAAAACTATGAAAATAGTTTCATATTTCGTTATGAAACTATTTTCAAACTATTTGAAACTATTTTTCTGTGATGTAGGAAAAACTGGTGAAACTGTTCCCAAAACTACATTATTTTTCCCCCAACAACTTCCCTATTAAGACTCATGTTGCAGGGCATTCCACAGACTCACCAAATAAAAGCTTTGTTCTTTAGATTATTTAATGGAATAAATTTTTCCAGTCCTATTTCAGTTTTGCAATTGTTTTACTGAGAAAAAAATCCAGGTGTTCAGAAGTTCTTAAAAGAAAATCAACCTTCAAAAATTATTAATTAACATATTGTTTTATTCATGCTGGGTCTATGCTTTTTTGTTTCCATCAGCCATGATTTCTAAATTGTGCTGTGCCATGTTTGTGCTACTACGTAACTGGATGCTGCTGTGTTTTAAAATCTCACCTTGCTGAGATTAAAATAATCTTTAAAATTTTAAGCTTGTTGAATGTCCCTTAGCTGCCATGAAGCTTTGCAGGGGAAGCTGAGCTTCATGACAGGAGTTAGTGCAGTAAGGCTGTAGGAGAGAAGAAGAAATGTTTCCCAGTGGAAAGAGCTGCTAAGTGTTACATGTCAGGAAATCAAGCTGGAAATCGCTCCTGAAGAATTTATTGGAAATCAACACACACACAAAAATGCTTAAGGTGTATGATTGCCAAGTGTATTTACATGGGTAAAGCATCCCTTCTCCTAAAATTGTAAGCAGTTCATTATATTTTAATAAAACCAGATTTTTCAATGTTTCCTCATATTTAAACCTACTAAGTTGTTACCTTTTCCCCAAGAGAGACAAGAAGTACAAGAGGGAGTAGAGACAGTTACCTGGTCACCAGAAAACCAGTGCTAATAACCATTTCATCCTAAGAAATCTTTCCCACTCCTAAAATTAGGCTGGCAATGGTTCTACTCCCCTCCACATGCAATTTTTAGAAATAGGTGTTACACTGAAATACTGCTAGGAGGCACTCTGGTGCAGTGTCTGAATCACATTTTCTTTCTTGTGTCAGCTGGAAGAAGAATGAGTCACTCACATCCTTGTTTTGGTTTTCAAAAAATAGAAAACTGCATTTTTGTTAGAGGGACACAGGTACCTGAGACCATTTTCTCTTTTTCTTCTCATTTGTTACTTGGGAGAAAAACCTGACCCACACCTGGCTTTCAGGGACTTTCAGTACCTTTCAGGCGTTAGAAAGTGAAAAGATCTCCCTCAGCCTCCTCTTCTCCAGTCTGAATACCTCCAGCTGCCTCAGCCCCTCCTCTCAGACCTGTGCTCCAGACCCTTCCCCAGCTCTGTTTCCTTCTCTGGACACACTCCAGCCCCCCTGGTGTCCTTCTTGCTGTGAGCAAACGAAGCTGAGCACAGATTCCAGGAGTGCCTCAGCCGTGCCCCCAGCACAGGGGGATGGGCCCTGCCCTGCTCCTGCAGGCCCCTCCATGGCTGACACAGGCCCGGTGCCTTTGACCTCCTTGGCCCCCTGGGCACCCCCAGCTCGTGTCCAGCCACTGGAAACCAGCACCCCCAGGCCCTTTCCCACTCAGCAGCTTTCCAGCCACGCTGTCCCAGCCTGGAGCTGCAGGGGTTGCTGTGACCCAGGGACAGGACCCAGCACTTGGCCTGGTTGAACCTCACACAATTGGCCCTGGCCCATGGATCCAGCCTGTGCAGATCCCTCTGCAGAGCCCCCCTGCCCTCCAGCAGATCAGCACTCACACCCAGCCTGGCTTTGTCTCCAAGTGACTAAAGGAGCTCTTGATTCCCTCACTCAGATCATCAATAAAGGTAAAAAACAGCACAGTGCAGAGCCCCCAGTACAGAGCCCTGGGGGACACCGCTAGTGACCAGCTGCCTGCTGCAAGTGATTCCATTCACCAGCACTCTCTCGGCCAGGCCAGCAGCCAGTTTTAACTCAGAGAACAGAGCATCTAAGCCACAAGCAGCTGGTGTCTCCAGGAGAATTCTATGGGATACAGTGTCAAAGACTTCTCTAAAGTCCAGGAAGTCAGCATCCCCAGACTTTCCCTCATCCACTAAGAGGGTCACTGTGTTATAGAAGGACATTGGGTCAGGCAGTAATGCCTTTCACAAACCCATGCTGGCTGGGCCTGATCCCCTGGACCTCCTGTAGGTGCCATGGGATGGGCACTCAAGAACATCTCCATGGCTTCCCCAGCACTGAGGTCAGGCTGACAGGCCTGTAGTTTCCTGGTTCCTCATTCAAACCTTTACACACAATCCAGGAACCTCCTGAGCTGCTCCCTCTCTGCTGCATAGTGTTTCCAGCACATGTCTGGAATGTCATCCTCCTTGCTTCTACAGCATTTCTTTTTGAGTCTCTTTTTGAAGTATGCACTCAGAATGTGCACCTTCAACAGTCCTTCTTGGCATCCTTCTTGTCCACCCTTAATATTAGCCAAGCCTCCCATCTCTGATCCCCGTGAGCACAGGATCTACCCACGTTGAGCTTGCCTTGTGGCTGTGACTGTGGGAGAGATGGGAAGTGGATCCAGCAGGGCCAGTGCATGAGGAAAGCTATGTTTCTTCAAGCTGCATGATGGGGAACAGGCTGGAGGACTTTTGGGAGGTAAGTAGTGTTTCTTACCCCGTGTTCCCCCTCTTGTTTAGCTTTATAACGTGTTGAAAAACTGGCTGCACAACAATATCCTCAAGAGAACTTTGAAGTCCTGTTCTCTGCAGCAGGGGATCAAGTCTACTGCAGCCCCAGAAAATCAAGGTGATGTCCTGGGAGCTCCCCAGGTCAGGTTTATTAAACGTGCAAGAACATTTCAATATGTTACATAAATTAACATCAACATTCAATGATAGCTAGGACAAACCAGCCATAAAACTGCAGGACATGCGGGAGAGAAAAGGGTTGCTAGTGATATGGACTAATTCTTGGAAGCCCTGAGAAGTGACATGAATACCTTCCTTCTCTCCCCAGAAGCTGGGTAAAACTCATTCATGTTTTAGAGAAGTCTCTCTAGAGCTATATGTTTGGATTGCTTTCTGTTTCTTTAGTATATTTGCTTGAGAGACATTCTTTCAACAGTGTTTCAAGTGAATTGCCATATGTCAGGGTTCTTAGCTTTGGATCCACTTCTAATCAGGTCCTGGCCACAAAAACTAGATTTTCTTATTTTTCTCTGTACTCAATGGACTGTGCTTTCTTGGGAGACTATTTTGAGATATTACAAAAAACAAAGAAAAGGAATAGACCTCTCACACCATATTAAGCACTTGGGATTTTTGTTTTATGAGCTGATGAGTGTAACCAGATAACTGGAATGAAAACAGCTGCTTGCCAGGGCTGTGGTTAAGCCAAGTCTGACATGTTATTTAGAGTGTATTTTGTGGGGCTGGAGAACAAAACCCTGACAACTAGCAGTTAAGCAAGAAGATCACTGAGTTTGATAAACCACTGGTAGTATATAGTATCTTGTTTCTCTGACTTCTGTCAGAAGATTACTGTTCTGATGTCATGTGGTCACGTGACTAAGCACAATATGACAGATCAATCAATCCTTTCCATCAGATGAGAGAAATGGGTGCTAATGAAGTTTTCTATTTACAGGCCTTTTTCTGTAGACCCCAGACCTGCTCTGGTACTGCATTTTCTACCCGTATATTTTGCACCAGTAGGGTTTAGAGAATCCTGAAATAAATTCAGACAGCAGCCATCTGGAGAAACATTCACATGTTGATCTTTTTCAAAGGAGGATTCAGAGCATAAAACCTATTCAGATGTGATTTTTCTCTTGTCTTAGCTATATTTGCTTAATTGGGCTGTGCCTGAGTTGTAGCAGGATTTATGTGGATACTACAGTGGAAGTTTTTAAACCTTAGATTTTGTCATCCTAGTGGATCTGGTTCTCCTGCTTGGAGAAGAACACCCACTGAAGCCAGGAGACCCATTCACATATGTGTTTTTACTGCTGCAATGAATTAGTTTGAACTGGGGATTTGAAATGTAGTCGAAGTGTTATGTTAACTTTTGTACTCTGCTGAGGCTTTGTAGCAGGTCTGTCATAGTTTCTTTCTTCATAGTTTTAGCCATAGTCACTGTGCTTACAGGTACAGCTTGAAACTGGAAGTGATGAAAGCACAGCATGAAATTATAAATATTTAGGACTGAGGAGAACCACAGAAGAAGGTGTGTTTGTTAAAGGCATTTGAAGAACTTCAGATATGTCCATGTGGTTTATTAATCACCTTAAACTTACCACCAGGTCCTCAGCCATCAGCAGGCTCTTGTCGTAGGATGGTAAATTCTTCTAAAAACAGCCTCTGCAGTGTCAGGTTATCTGCTTTAAGACCTATGGACCCTGAAGATTTTCTCTATCTGGATTAAGAAGGCTCTGAGCTAGTGACCAGGCTGCTTGATGAGGCAAGTAAAGTGACCTGCCCTGTTGCAAGCTGCAAAGCCATTAGTGTCTGGGACTCTTCAGGAGCAGTCAATCAACATTAATGGATGTGCTTTAAAAGTAAATTAACAAGCACAAGGTTGCGGGCAGATTAGGTGCTCCTACATATCATGTACACCCCAGTTTAGGAGACAGAGACTATACCAACTGAAAAAAAAGTGTCTGTGAATAAGGCTTTAACAGGCAGAAAGGCTGTTCTGGTCCTAGGGGAGGGAGGATGTGTGAACAGGATGAGACCAGTGCCTTCCCTTGCTCATCCAGCAGCTGGTGACTCGAGGCCAGCATTGCAGCTGGATTCACAGCTGGCAGGTTGCTCTTGATGGATAGATACATCTCTCTTCTCTTGAAATGTTAAAAAATTCATGCCCCAAGTGAAGCAGAGATATTTGAACTGCATGTGCATCTTCCTTTTCCTTTGCTACTGTTTACTAGAATATTCTATCTTTATTTAATGAAACTTTTCCATAAGGAGAGTGGTGCAGGCCTTGGGCAAGTCAGCATACACAGATTGTGGAACCTCCATCACGGGACACTCTCCTGAGTTTTGAGGTCTGATACTTTGGGAGCCCTGAATGTGACTATTTTAAATTAGAACTCATTGGAGTCAACCTGTTTTTTTCTCTAAAAGTTACAAACAGACCAACAAGTAACTCTTTTAGTCATGCTTGTTGTTTGTGTTTTTAAAACTGGCAGGCTTCTATTCTGTTTAATTTTATGTACTTGACACTTACGCAAGAGCAGAGGGTCGCTGGTCTGCAGCCAGTCGTGTCCCCCAGAGGAGAATCTACAAATGCCTATAGTTCTTTGGGCTTCTTTTTGTTCTGAGGATTAAGCTTTTATCCTTCCATCCTTGTATTTGCAGTTCAGCTGAAGAGTCTAAGTAAAGAACGACTCCTCCCTCAACCAACACAGGTATAGGAGAAGTTTTCTGGTTCCTAGAAACTCGAGTTCACTGGGGTTGCTTCTTTCACTGGTGGCTCAAAAGGAAGCAGGCTTAGGAGCCACAACCATTCACTGAAGTTTGGAGGGGTGAAGCCAGACCAGCAGATTTGTGAGTCTGGCTTTGCATGTGTCTGCAGACATGCTTTTTGTTAAGTGAAATGTCCAATCTACTTGAGTATGTGCAGCTTCTGAGTCTAGGCTTCTTACACTTACTTGGAGCTGAAATCCCTCAGAAGAAGAGAGTCATTGTGCTAATATTGTACATGCTTTAGTGGAATGGGTAAGTTTAGTCTGATTTCACTTAAAGCAAAACCCTACTCTTTTAAGCTATATATATGAAAAAGCTAATTGTTCTGATTTATATGAGTTTGGAGTGGCTGCTAATCTCAAAAGGTAACACGATGTCTCAGTTTGGGAACAATGCTGTAATAATTTTATGATGACTAACTGCTCATTGTGAAATTTTCCCAAGCTACCTTTGTTAAGACTAGCAGCGTCCCAAGAAATACGCAGTTTTTTCCTCAAGGCTTTAGAATGAGATATTTGAACTGATTTGAGTCACCTTGGAGTGAAGCAAGAAACTTGGTGGCAAATATTTCTGTACCAATTTTCAGTTGTTCTTAAGGTTTGACACATGTTCTGCATTTTCCCATTACACTTTGATTGTTATTTGCAGAAAAACTCCTGTGTATTACCTGAGGATTTAAAGAACTTCTATCTGATGACCGATGGCTTCCAGATGACCTGGAGTGTGAAGACTGATGGTGAGTCCCTGTGTTCCCCTCCACTGACAAGCTCAATTCATTGCAGCCAGTCCTTCTTCTGCAGAACCTCTTTAATTTCAAACTTACTTTCTGCACAATCAATACACATCTCTCAGGACAAAATCTATTGTTTACATATTCTGGCATCCCACAAAAGAGGTGCGTATACTCTTTCTTTCTGACAAGAAACTAATTATTCATGACATAAATTCTGTTCTGTAATACACTGGCCATCTGTTGACACTCAGATTTAGGTGTGTCATTTAAACCTCATACCTAACTCCCTCTGTAGTTCATGTAGAGAGCAACAACTGTTATTATCCCATCGTATATCAGTAGGAAGAGTCACCCTCTGATAATGCTTCTTTCTCATTAAAATGTGTATGTACATGTTGGAGCCTGATCCTGCTTTCCACCAGCTTCATTTGCAGTCCAAGCTTCATTTCCGTCCTTGTTCGGCAAAAATCAGGTAGTTTGTTCACTCTGCAGCTCTTTTCCTGGCTCTCATTGCCTTCAGGCAGGGTTCTCCAGTTGGGCTGTGGACACTGCTTACTTCTGGAGATGGGTGTCAAATGCAGGGTCTTCCTCAGGAAGTGAAATGGCATTTCAGAGAGAGTTCATATCAGTGCTTTAGCACCTGTATGACTCCCATCATGTTTCAAGGGGGACTGATGACCTCTGTGGAGTCTTGTTTTCAGGGGTCACAAGTGCACAGAGACCAAGGCTGCTGGTACAACTGTCTTGTTTGAGCAAGCATCCAGCAGTGCCTTCTGAAACCCATCACACTGGCACATGGCTGAACAGGGTGCTTGCTGCCTTGATGTCTGCTAACAGTGTGTCCTCAGAAACACAGACAAATGACAAGTCCTGTAGGATTCTTTCAAGAGCACCCGCATGTTTATGCACTGATAAAATCCTCTGTGGAAGTGAGAACCAAGAGCATGTACCCTAAACAGATACATGGAGTGGAAGAGGACAAGCTGCCCAGTAAGCTGTGAATTTGTGGGTTGGTTTCTGATAGGAAAGGCAGTAGCAGGGAAGAGAGCTTTGAGGAAGAGGCTGTAGCTGAAATCCTGTAGCCAGGATTTTTAGTTTTTCACAGGACTGAGTTAACAGCTGCAGCACAGTCCTTGCCAGCAGTGTAATTCCCATACCTTTATAGTTCTGAGATGGTGTTGCATCACATGTAAGTGGGAGTCTGTGTTTGAAAAAGCCTCATTTTTGCTCTTGTATAACCATTCCTCACCTCACAGAGCTTGATGTCTGGAGGAAGATAAATGCCTCCCATGCCTTCCTGACACTGGATGTGATTAATGCTTGGGTTTGTTGCAGATACCCCAATGCCCCTGGGCTCCATGGTGATTAACAGCATCTCAAAGCTGTGCCGGCTTGGTGGTTCCTCTATGTACACTCTGCCTAGTGCTCCAACTCTTGCTGACCTGGAAGATGACACAGATGAGGAAGGTAAGGCATGGTTAACAGGCTAGAAAACCTGCTCTGTCTCATCCCTTTTGTTCTATTAATGTTAGAATATAGCACAAGATATGTGGGGCAAACACTTTTCCACCAGGTTGCTCAGGCTCCGTCCAGCATAGCTTTAAACACTTCCAGGGTTGGGGCATCCACAATTTCTCTGGGCGGCCTATGCCAGCACTTCATCACCCTCACACTAAAGAATTTTTTCCAGTATCAAATGTAAATCTGCCTTCTGTCAGTGTGAAGCTACTCCCCCTTATTCTGTCACTACATATCCTTGTAAAAAGTCCCTCTCCATCTTTCTTGTAGGCTCCCTTCCATGTACTGGAAGGCCACAATTAGATCACCCTGAAGCCTTCTCTTTTCCAGGCTGAACAAATCCAATTCTCTTAGCACCTCAGTTATCCCCCATGGCAGGGGAATTGGAACAAGATGGTCTTTAATGTCCCTTCTATTCTACAATACAGCAACAGAAAAGGTCACTCCAGGTGGATGGGGATTACTTGGTCTAGCAGCCTGGTCTAGAGAAGGGTGTGCCTGTCCCTGTCAGGGCATTTGGAGCAAGATGATCTTCAAGGTCCATTTCCAACCCAAACCATTCTGTGATTCTATGACTCTCTGTCTCCTGGGCTGAATCTATTATGTATCTGACTAGTTCCCTACAGCCTTGGCAGGTACATCTGGGTGCTGTGAATGTTGTGGGGATTAGTGTTATTTGCATCCTCTTTTAACAAGCTGTTTTGCCTTTTCCCTGTTTAAACTTTCACTTGAGCCTTGCTACAGTGATTCAGCTTCCAAAATCTTTGTGTGCTTAAGGTGTTAAATGAACAAAAGATAACAGATTTTGTTTTGGTAGTGAAGATAGCTGGAATTGGAAAAGTAACTGGTGTGTACATATAACTATGAGGCTACCCTGCCTAGAAATGCTGGGAATGCTGCTATTTGGAAAGAATAAAAAAGAAAAAGAAAGCCCCCTCATTTTGTCAGAGCTCTGACATCCACCTGGAAAAACCAAGAGGATAGGAGCACAGCCAGGTGTCACACCAATTTCTTAAAAGAGTGTTATTTCTTAAAAGAGTGCTATTTCTTAAAAGAGTGCTATTTCTTAAAAGAGTGCTATTTGATTTGTACCTCTGTAAGCTCTTCTAACTCCTAAATGTGGCTGAAAGTAGTTTTGATATTCCAGTTTGGCTGCAGTCCTGATCTTCTAGAAATGCTCAATGATGGTTGAGGTTCTCAAGTTGAATAAGAGTCAGATGTGATTGTTGAGAAGGATGCTGATGTCACACTGGAATGTATGGAGAAATATATATCTCTGCAATTTCATTGAAGTCTTGTCCCAAGAGAAAAAGAATAAATTGTTCTCCCTGTCCTGCTTAGAAAATAATAAATCAGGACAAAAAATGTAATCATATATGCAGCAGAAATAAAGGGCTTCAGTTGTGGCAGGGAAGATTCAGGATCCATGAGGAAAACTTCTAAGTGATAAGTGATGGATTTGGGTTGAGTACTTAGAGATTGTGCCTGTGCCTTCTCTAACACTGGAGAACTTTAAGAAAAGATTAGACAAACCTCAGGGGTGACATCTGTAAACCTTGGCTTGCTTAATGCCAGGGAGGAAATAGAAGTCAGCTTATCTGTTTCCAGCCATCTAATTTTGACTCTGTGGTTTGTTTTCCTAACAGAGATGAAAATTTTTCTCACTTTTTCAGGTTTTTTTTGCTTGGTTTTCTTTTAAACATAGGGAACTTAATAATTTCCATGAGGTGTGAATGTAATAGTTTGATTCAGTTCTTCATCAGCTGATTTATTAATGTATAAAACAGATAGGCTCTTTGCAACTGAGTCACAGTCAGTTTTCCAAACATGTTTCATAAATTTTTTTCCTTGCTTTCAGGTAATGGAGACAAACCAGAGAAGCCACACTTTGATTCTCGTAGTCTTATCTTTGAATTAGACCCATGCAATGGGAATGGGAAAGTCTGTCTTGTTTATAAGCATGCTGAACCAGGTAAGACTGAAAAAAGAAAAGTTACCTATCTCTTGTTGTGGATTGTATCTGGAGGTCACATGTGGAGAGTTATCTTGTATTTCTGATCTTCTTTGCAATTTGTAAGTGAAACTTTTACTGGGATGTCCTGTCTCCACAGAAGTCAGGAGCTAAATCTTAACTAGATCTAACATTTTCACTTTTAGTGTTGGAGTCTGAGTTATAACTTATGATTTCTGCATGCATAGAAACAGGGAAGTATTCACATGTACCTACAGACAATTGAGTTGAAACACAGAGCTCCACTAATCCAGTTACTTGCACGTCTTGGAGCAAAGCCATTACATTGTGATGAGAAAGGGTATAACTCTGCTTAGAAATAAAGTGTAGTTGGTAAAAAAAGCTGAGACAGAATTAGACTGGATCTTCCACCTTGTGCACAGATGCTGGGTCTTGAGGTGCTAGCTAGGCCAAAATGTGGCAGGAAGGGTTAATGGGAAGGTGAGAAGCGGGAGCTGAGCTGTTTGTTCTGACAGATACAGAGATAGCTGTTATCAGTGAGAGAGTAGTGAAACACCTAAGGCACTTGTAAAATAGTTGTCATCTGACACAGTGCACAGGTCACTAGATGTATGTGTGTTTACTGTGTAGGGTTGTGCAATTGCAATATACAGGTTCTTAAGAAAAATCCTGGGTTATTATCTTGTGCCTTTCATTGTGTGTGACTACAACTGCCATGGCGGGAAGTTCTTGTCATCTTGCCTCCCCATGTTAGTGATTTCAGCACATGCAGTTGATAATCTGGGCAAGGGAAGGGAGCATTGGTTACAGGTGTCAATGTCAACACAGGGGCAGTCTGTTTAAATGACGGTGTTCAGCGTCTCAATCTCCCAAGAAAAAACCTTCTTTTTATGCTACAAAGGATGTCACCACTAGAGAAATGTTTGATCACTGTGGAAAGATTTTGCAAAATGTGTTTTTGTTGGCAGCATATACTACCATGACTTCCAGACTCTGGACTCTATTCAGTAATCCAGATCACTGACAATTGAGTTAGTTGCTTTTTACTTTGTGGGGCAGATAAATGTTTGCCATAATTGTACTTTGAACATATACTACAAAGTTGCTGATGTCCAAGAATGTTGCATGTAGCATGTCACTCCCAGGTTGTGAAGGAACAGCATTGCATTCATGGTCCAGCATACAGCTAGTCAAATACCCCATGCACTGGGTCCACACTGGATGATGGGTAGGACACAAAAGGTTACAGTAAATAGGGCTAAATAGTAAATAGTCATCGCATCAAGCTGATAGCTGGTCACTGGTGGGGTTCTGCAGGGCTCCATCTTGGGCACAGTGCTCTTCAGTGTCTTCATGAACAGCCTGGACACAGGACTGGAAGGAGTGCTAAGTTTGTCCATTATATTAAATTGGGAGGAGTTGATGTCTCCCTCAAAGGCCTTGCAGAGTGACCTCAGCAAATTAGAGAGATGTGCAACCACCAACCGTATGAACTTTAACAGAGACTAAGTTCTGGATTCTGCACCTGGGCTGGAACAAGCCTGGAGGTACATGAAACAGCCCTTCTGATGAGTGTGTTGGGTCTCCCACCTGACAATGGCCAGGGGTTAAACGTAATACTGCAAAGCAACGGTGTCATTTGTGCTT
The DNA here is from genome assembly GCF_000277835.1 of Geospiza fortis. Taxonomy (NCBI): domain Eukaryota; kingdom Metazoa; phylum Chordata; class Aves; order Passeriformes; family Thraupidae; genus Geospiza; species Geospiza fortis. Next base: position 479,124 of record NW_005054378.1, on the reverse strand, counting down.
GTTTTATTCTAGTGGTCTCCCCAGACACAGAGATCTGGTTCCTGGACAGAGCTCTGTATTGGCATTTCCTCACCAAAACCTTCACAGCCTACTACCGCCTGCTCATCACCCACCTGGGTCTCCCACAGTGGCAGTATGCCTTCACCAGCTATGGGGTCAGCCCCCAGGCCAAGGTAGGACTGCAGGGTCCAGCTTGTCAGTATTCTGCATAGGTATAGACCGGAAAAACATCTTACCACCTTTTGGCAAGCTGTCAGCTCAGGGGGACCTCCCTGCTGAGCCACTGAAGGGACCACAAGTTTTTTCCCATAACATGTTAACAATAATTTGTTTCATGGCAATTTGAATTCACTACTATAGTGTTAACCCCGCTTTTCTCTCAGAAGTTGGGCCTTGATAAAAATTATGACCAAAAAATGGCAATTTCAAGTCCTAGAGGTAGTTACAGAAGACCTCTACATAAACCCTTGTGAGCATTCCAGTGAGGCTTCTGCTGTTCTTCTGTGTTTGACTGGGCCTTCAGCCCTATCCTTGCCTCCTGTAAGAGAGCTGGGGATGGAGCTGATGATCCTACTGAACATAGCTCATAAGCCATCACAGTGTCTGTGCACCTTGGCAAGGTCTGTTGGGACTTGAGTGTCCTGCGCTTCACCCAGACACAACAGCTATCTTACCAACATGAGATTCCCTGGTCCTGTGTGCACATCAGAATTACTAAAATCACTACTGACTTCCCATCTAACAGAGGCTGTAGAATTTGGTTCTTCTCATTCCTGATGCCTTCCCTGTTACACTGCACTGGACTTTATCAGTCAAGGCTGTGGCACTGTGCTCTGCCTTTCTGTAACTTTCCTGCTATAAATATTTTATTATGTTCAGTATATTTGCAAACCTTAGGAGGAACCATTTGTATATTCCCTGATAATTTGCAGCCCCTGTTGGTTAAAATCCTCCTAGTTTGTTAACCATTATAATTTTAAAAGTTTCAAAGGGGGTATATTAAAGCTGTTTTCCACTAAGCAGTACATTAATAGATTATTATCTATATTTTGGTATTGAACTTCTGTATGTCCTGCTCAACACTTTGCTGGTGGTTTCACTGTGATTTGTAATACCTTAACTACTATAGTTTTATTTCTGACTTTGTTAATGGAAAAATAGAAAATCAGAAACAGAAACAATAAGGTAAACAAACGCAAAAATCTTTGTGTAAGGATTTTAAAAAATTCATTATTTTATGTGTGAAGAGAGGGAGGAAGATTACATTTTGAGAAATTCAACTAGTTGGTTTTCAGCTTATAAGCACATATAAATTCCAAAGGTTTTTTTATCCTTTCTGCTTATCTGAATCTAAATAAATGTAATTTAATTTCATTCCCTCCTTTTGCTTTTCCTCCTGTGGTGTAAATCAGGATATACTCTTTATAAGAATTACACTGCAGGAAAGGTGGTGTTAGGATTGTGTCTGGTTCTCCTCTTCCCTATCTGGAATGCAGTTCCAGGACTGGGGCTGTAGTATCCTTATCACAAGCACTCTTCCAAGTCCTGTAAACTGCAAACTGATAAGTGGCATAGGATTAAGATCAAGTCTTGGGGAAGACGGGGAGCAAGGTGGAATTGTCTAACTGCAGTTTGAATTTAACCTGTTCCTTCCCCACCATTCTGCCTTTCAGCAATGGTTTAACATGTATAAACCTATAACCATCAACACAGCACTCCTGTCTGAAGAAGCAGATTCCTTTGTGAACAAGCTAGACCCCAATAAGGTATTTAAAAGCAAGAACAAAACTCCAGTGCTCAAGAAAAAACAGCCTCCACAGCCACCAGGCTCCCAAAAGAGTCACACAAGCATGACCTCTGCCAAGACATCCTCACTAGCAGGGAATTCTTCAAGGAAGTGAGCCCGCTAGATCTGACCCTGGACAACATTTGCAATAAGCTTTGATGCTTTCTGCTGCAGTGTCTCTGTGGTTCAGACCAAGTTCCTTGTGCATGAATAGATGTGCCCATGGAAAACACATTGCAGCACTTGCATGAAATATAGCTGTGATGTGGATGTAGTTCCTGGAGGCTCTTAAAAAAAATTGATACATCAGTTTTATTCCCTTCTGCTACTTGCAGCATGTACTTTTCAGAGGGCATGAAGAAACTTTGATGTTACTGCTCCAAGGGGAAGCATTTGTTCCTGTACAACTGCAGCAGTGAAATGAAAGCAAATATAATTCACTGTAACTTTAACCAGACCAGTGCTGAAGTAGAGGGTGTGAAGATGTTTCTTCCATGTCCTTTGAAAGAAAACTATGCTGACCTTGCACGCTGTGGGAGCAGGCTGGAACCCACTGAACTGAGAAGTATCTTTCACTCCACATAGAATCAAACTCTGCACTTCCCTGTGCTTCATCCAACTTTTGCTCTGAGATTCATGGTACAATGGGACTTGAGACTTCCATGTCTCTGCATTAGCCTAGCCACTTGCTCTGCAGCCCGGACCACTTTTTGGCCTTCAAGCTGTCCTAGATTGGAAGGCAATATGTGTATTCTATTTGCCATCTGTGAGAGGTGTGGCAGTTATCTTCTGTTAATTGGGCAGTTTTCTTTATCTCTTCCACAAACCAATCCTCACTCCCAGGAGATACCTGCTGTTAATGGGCCATTGAGTGTCACTGCATGACTGATAAAAATTACAGCATCCCATTGTGAGCTGCTTCACCACGGGAGAGGAGCCAAGCATTCCTACCTGGATATAATCTGAGATTTTGGGACACCAGAACAGCCTTTCCGCTGTATTCCCAGAGGAGCAGCTGCCTTTTCCACTGGATCTTCAGAGGAAGACCAAGCCCATCTACACCACCACTGGACCTTCAGAGGAAGACTACACCTTTCTACAGGATCACTGCTCCAACAGAACCACACCTGCTACTCCAGGAGGGCTGCAGCCACCATTCCAATTGGACTGCTACCAACACCCTGACCCACAGGGTGTCAGGTGATATTCTGACTCTGTCAATGTTGTTTTGTATTACAGCATTGTTTATTTTATTTTTATTTTCTTCTGTAATAAAGAACTGTTACTCCTGCTTCCATATCTTTGCCTGAGAGCCCCCCCTTAATTTCAAATTTATAACAATTCAGAGGGAGGGGGTTTATAGTTTCCAGTTCAGGAGAGGCTCCTGCCTTCCTTAGCAGACACCTGTCTTTTCAAACCAAGACGGTGCTGTATCTTTTCAGATGGTAACACAATTTGCAATAATCCTGAAGCCAGAAGCTGCAAGATCCTTTGTTGCCTCCCTGTGTGCGAATTGCTGAGCAGAGAGTCAATGGTGTTGAGTCCCGTCAGCCAGGAGGACCCCTTGGTTTGTCACACATTCATTTGCAAAGCTGTCCCTTGAAACAGACACTTTTCAGTTGGGCAGGATCTCACCAGGGGCCACTGAGATCCTACAACCTTAGAAGCCCCTGATGCTGTTTTCTATACTGTAAGTTTTCATGTTAGAACTGCACTTTAACCCATTCACTGGTGGTTTTCAGTTACTCCTGTTTGTTTGCATTTCTCTTCTATGCTATTCTGTCTTCCAAATACGCTGGAATCATGGTAGCACCCAAAATATTTTGTGCCTGAATATGGAAATCGAAATCACTGTCTTCAAATAAGCATTGACTATTTAAACAGCATCATCCCTAATTTTTGAAAAACCATCACATAATTACACAAGACAAACCTACCTCACAGGGATGTTGTGAGGCTTTCATGAGTATTTGTATGGCCTTCAGAAAGATGAAGCCATCCTGTAAGTGCTTAATAGTATTTTAATAAATATTTGAATATTTTCCTCCAAAGTGATTGGGTATTTGAAGATGCTTTGGGGATCACACGGACGTGGGATGCAAAGGCAAGAGCAGTGCTCAGGATGGATTGTTTGGGGTGCTTCTTCAATGCAGTAGAGAATTTTCCCTGAGAAGAGATGGGTTACAGTGCTTTTAGCTTATCCCTCTTGAGCTACTCAGAAATTCCCAGTTTATTTCACACAGGCCAGAAGACTGAACTTTGTGGCAGCTGTTCTACTTCTGGCCTGCAGAAGTGCAAAATCTCTGCAGCCACCAGCCCCTGCTCAGGTGTATTTTGCCGCTTTCAGCACTGCCAAGGGCCCACCTTCAAATGCCATTGCTGCATGGCCTAGCAGCCACTCTCTGCCACCCCCAGATGACAAGAAATCCTCCAGTGCACCCTCCCAAGCCCATGTGCATCTTGAGACAGGTGAAGATCTGTTCTAGCTGCTCTACTGACATAAATTGAGCTCTAATGAGAAAGCACACATGTCAGTACTTCCCACCCAACCCCACCCCATGGCATAGCAATACCTCAGTTATGCTTTTAGTATTGGGATGGGAATGACCATTAAATCCAGTAAATGCCCTTTTCTGGAATTCTGTGCAGTTCTGTCACTTCCTGCTCTTGGAGAACTCTGTGTTGTTTGTTTATGGCACCCAGCCCTGGGACTGCAGTTATGTGCTTGGCATACATAACGTACTTGCTTGAGCACTTTCTAGAAAAGTTAAGACCATTGTCACCCTCCGGGGAACTGGCAGCTTCTGATAGTGTTCTGTCTCTAATCCAGTGATGCCTCAAACTTGTAAGGCTGTTGCAGGCCCACTTCCTCATTCAGATGGAGGTAGCAGAATTCGTGTAGCAGCAGGGCAAGGTCTTACATTTCTCATGCATTCAGAGGTAGGAAAAAAGTAGGGGGGGGCCAGTTTTTTCAAGATTTTGAGACACTGTCACGGAAGTTCTCTGACTTCTTTCCTGTGGTGGTAGTTGGTATAGCTCAAGTCTAGAGTGCCAGTTCAAAGAACACATGGTTCTTTCCTGCCAGCATGTTGCAGCAGAACTGTGGCAGGATTCAGGAGACCCTGTAGTTTAGTTTAGGAATTTTTTAATGCTTCCTGAATGTTCAGATCAAAACCAACAAAATAAAAAACAAGCCCAAAAAAAAAAACCCAAACAACCCAACAGGTTCATGTTTCTATTTTAGACTGTCCTTGTTCTTCTCTCTTCTGTGCTTTTCCAAACTAGGTGTTTGTTAGGGTGACAGATATGCAAATGAAGCAAGCCTAGGCCCCTGGTCCATCCCTGCAGTATCTGTGTCTTACCAAAGAATATTCCAGATCAAAATTTATGTGTTAATTGACTTAATCATGTTGTATCTACCACTGTTGATGCCTGTATTTTGATTTATATGAATATATATGTATCTGGAGACTTGTAGCTCTGCTTTACTTTTCTTCAGAATATGATGATTGAGAATATGATGATTTTTGTTTTGAGGTTTTGGTGTTTTTTGTTTGGGTTTTTTTTGTTTGTTTGTTTTTGGTTAGGGTTTTTTTTGTAGATTTTTACACAGGGAGATCGAATAATTCCTTCAGGGCACAGCCAGGTCTAGTCCTACATACGTCTTCTCAATATCTCAGATACCGAGTTTGTCTGTTTCAGCAGAGTAGGTTTACTGAAATCTAATCCCTCATCCCACCAGCGTGGTGGACAGACAGATGTGCCCTTCACATGTCTCATCACAGCACATGGCCATCACAGTTGGGAAGTCTCCATGCCTGCCTGATCTTTCTCAGGTTCAGCTTCATGGTCAGGCTGGTTGTGAAATTCAATGCAGAGTTTGTAGAGTAGAACACCAAAAAGACTTCCAAGAATTGGAGCTGTGACTGGAATCCACCACCAGGAATGATCAGCCCTAAAATGAAACACAGAAGAGGCAGCTGGTGAGCCAGACTGGAAGCACTGCCCTGCCACCTCATTCTGCCAGGGCAGGAGTGAGCTGTGTGAGCAGAGGAGTCTGTCCCACTCTAGGCACTAAGCCTACAATTGGCTTAGACAAATTCCCTGTCCCCCCAACATAACTGCTGGAGGGAAGGTAATTTTCCCCATCAGCATGGAAAGGTGGCTCCACACTGCCGGTTTCTTGTTCTCCAAAAGAAATGGGCTGTGTGGTCTTGATGAGTGGGACTCTCAGACATACACAGGCATTTTGCCTCCCTGTTTCCAATAAAATCTGTGACTCCTCTACTGAGCTTTCAAATATATTTTCTGGGAATTTAAGGAAAGTGGGCATCCAGGACAGGAGACTCGGGTAATGATTACCCCATTGGAAGAGCTGTAACATAACAGCATCTTACTAGATAGAGGAAGGCAAGGTTTCATGTCCAAATTCAGACTCTACATTTAGGAGACCTGTTCAGCAATCCACCTGCATTCAGATGAGCTGCATCTGGCTCTCTGCTCACTGAAAAAACAGCTGGATCTCTGGTGAACAGACAGACAATTTGGTGCCCAGACTGAGGTATCTGAGTGTCAAGGTGAATCCCGTGCTGGAGAATCACTGTACTCCAAGCTTTGTGTACATAATACAGAAGGCTCCTATAGGCACAACCCTCACACTCTGCAGTGATACTATCACTTGGTCCAGAGAAAAAAGGCTTCATGACACATTTTATCTTGTGCTTATCTCCTCCCCTGGCAAGCTGAGCGGGGTAAGAGCAAAACAGGTCACTCACGAGAAGACTTCCATTCCCCAGCCAGCCACTGCCGTGAAGATCCGTGGGGGCAGGTCCCTGGAGGGGTTTATGGCATAGCCTGTGTTCAGCCCCATTCCCAGACCAATGCCCAGGACCAGCACACCCGTGAGCATGGGCTGAGCGCCTTTGACGGCTCCATTGTTTTTCTCGTCATGGATGACTAGAATACCCAGGATCAGCATAACTGTTGCGGTAAACTGCAGGAGCAGAAAAGGGAGAAGAACATGTCAGGAGAGAGGATGGGGATGGTTGAAAGATCCTGCTCAGCAGAGGAGAAGAGACTTCCCAGAATGAAAGAGCAGATGAGATTCATGGTCTGATCAAGGCAGGAGAGACCCAAATATTATTCCCTCCTCACAGGTGGACTGAAGAAAATTCTTTTTTCAGCAAAAACCTCATCACTGAGACAGATACAAATTTCTCAGCAATGTCATCTCTCACTATCTTTCCAGTCAGGGAAATGGGTTATTTTAAGTACATTCTGTGTAATAAGAGCAGAGCCATAACAAACTGCTCACGAGACAAACCTGATCATCTCTAGAGGAAATGATGTTTTGTACAGCCTGTATGCAGATACCAGATTCTCACCTGGGAAACTGAATTTCCCATCAGTGACTACGTAGCTGGCATTTGTAGATTTGCAGTGCCCAGGACATCGAGAAGCATAATTTTGATAGAGGTGATGACGCCTGTCTCTTTCTGCTTTAGAAAATGCAGCTGGAGAGACTTGGACTGCTTGCACAGACACCAGCAAAAACAGAAAACCAGAAACTGCAGCTTTTGGCAAAGCGCTGTCACTCTTATTTTCTTTCTTTTGCATCAAGGACACTGGTCCACAGAAGGCTGAGGAGATCCACTCCCCACCTCTAGGCTCATCCACCATCCTCTTCATCATGCCCAGGCAGGAGTTTTATCAGCTCAGAGTCCAAATCACAGGCTTCCAAAGATTTGCATTGGAAGTGAATCTTCCATCCCTTATGTCTCAGTGCCCCACATCCCCATGAAGAATCCCTTTCCTATTTCTGGGCATCTGGACACTGCACCGTAAGCTGGGAATCCACTGCACACAGTCTCAATGGATCTGTTCAAACACAGAGTTCAGTCCAGGCTGTGCTCATGGGGAGACAGTCCCAGGCTCTCTGTGCTGGGGAGGGGCAGCCAGGACAGCTACTGAGGAGCATGGAGGGGGTGTAGAATCCAATAAAGAAAGGAACAGTTCAGCCCAGAGCCCAGAGGAGATGGCTGATGATATAGCTCAGCTTCTCACTTCTCACTGCTTGAACAGCATGCAGGGAAGTTGTCTGGAGAGCCCCTGGACCAAGCTGTGGAGCAACCTTCATGAATTAGGCTCTGGTCAGAACCCTTTAGGCTTGCTCAGCCACTAAGGTGCCTTGGATCTTACCTTTCAGACACCTGCCTGGATGCTGGGCTCCTTGGGAAAAGAGGTTGTGGTTGTCTGTGCATGTAGGGCTGTGGGGACCTGTAGCAGCCCTGCACCACCCACCTTCTCCTGGAACACCACAGCCATCCCCACTGACCTCTGTGAAAAAGGCTCCCTGCAAGGACACATTGGAAGCAGGGTACGTAGAGAAGATCATTGCTGTGGCAGTTGGTCCTGTCACCGTAAAGCTCCCATTGGTGTAGTCATAAAGAGCATCTAGGAGAAGTGGGAATTATGGAAGTTAGCATAGCATTTCGTCCCACAGGACACACACACAAGTCCACCTGTTGCAGCCAGCACAGACATCAGGGACAAGGGAGGCGGTGGAAGATGTGATGGAGGTGACACACTCCTCACAGAGCATGATCTCACCAATATCTGTTACCCACAGACTTTGGTCTGCACTCACTTCCTTACACCTACCAGTTCCCTATTCCTCCTCCAGGAGCCTGGGGTAGCCTGGATGCACTGGAGGCCTCCAACCCTCTGCCCCTCAGAGACATGCTAGAGACGATGGGTGGTGGGCCTTAGCTCACAGCTCAAAACCCCAAATGGCTGCAAACCTGTGTTCCACAGAGCAGTAGAGTCCCCCCAGAGCTCCAGCAGCACCTAATACATGGTGGTTCACATAAATAAAACCCCTGCAGACCTGGAAACAAAATGCTGACAAAATGCAGCTACTGCCCTTCTGCTGAAGACAGGTCTTGGAAGTGGGAATGCCCTGAGTAAAAGGAGCTGTGTTCTCCAGGATGTGCATATCCCTCCCAGAGGTGTATCTGGGACCTGCTCTGCACTTGAGTCTGCCCCACAACCCAGAGCTTGCCCTCCTTGCCCAGAAATCATGCTGGGTACTGCAAAAGGACATATTTTGAGAACACTGTGGGTTGACTGAAATTATGCCTACAGCAACCTCTGTGATAAAAGACATAACCCTACCGTAGTAGAGAGCAAAGACGGTGGCTGCTGCCAAAAAGGAGCCCAGGAACTGGCCGATCACATAAGCTACAAGCGTTTTCAAGGAGATGTTTCCTAAAACACACTGTGTAACAGTGATGGCAGCATTCAGATGAGCTCCTGCAAAATCACAGAAAAAAGAGGCCTCAACACTGATGCAGCTGTATTGGAACATGTGACATGGTGGATGCCCCATCCCTAGAAATATTCAAGGCCAGATTGGACAGGGCTCTGAGTAACCTGCTCTAGTCGATGTTTCTGCTCATTGCAGGGCGGTTGGACTGGATGAACTTTAAAAGGTCTCTTCCAACCCAAACTATTCTTTGGTTCTGTGCTCCATGCCCCGCAGTAATCACCCAGACATACCCAGAACAGCAAGACTCTCTCAGGTCAGGGTATTACTCCTGCACAAACACAAAAAGATCCTTTCTCTCTCTACAGCTGAATCATGCAAGTAAAGAGCTCCTAGCTTGTCTTCTAAGAATTCTTAGACCACAGGCTGCCTCACCTGTCAGATATACCTCTCTTGGGAAGGTATGAGTTTCCCTATGAGTTTCTCAAGGAGCTTCTCCCTACTGAGCTTAAAAAGAGACCATACTTCAGCACATTTTACGTAGCTACTGGTAGATAAGGACCTTGTTTTGATGGAACACCTTCTGTGGAGGAGGTTGGTATCACAATGGTGCTTTTGAAGACTAAGTGGGTCTGGGTCTCATGCCCTTGATACAAACCACATGTGTTCTCCAGGCCTCCTATCCCCAGGAGTCTAAAGAAAATATTTATTTTTCCTGCCTGATAGGTATAAACTTTGAGGCTCAGTAAATGTCCCAGCCTTCATGACCATCTTCTACTCCAGAATCCAAAAGGGGTAAGATGCAGACACCCATAATTTCATCAAAGTGCAGGACAAGGTGGAAGTGCATGTACCACCTGCTACAGTCCAACAATCACAAATGGAATGGGGTTGATCCCTTCTTAGACCCTCTGCTCTTTTGTGGGTATGGCCAGCCATTTCAGAGACCACAAAAAGCGTCTTGTGACACAGATGAAGCCAAATTACTATGTCAGGAAGGTGTGAAGTTTGTTTTGTAACCATACTATTGCTGGCTGAGCTGAGATCCCTTCTGCACTGCCCTCTGCCCTCAACAGATCAGCTTCTTCTCAAGAGTCACTTGGGACTGTAGGATCTACTTTCCTCAGTCCGCTTTCCCCAGGGTGTTTCCACCAGCTCCAAAAGGACAAGAAAATCAAGAGCTGACTGCTCCTGACTGCTCACATGGAAAATTTTTCCTTTCCAAGGCAACCCAAGGTTTGGACCTCTTGTCTACTCCAACAATTCAAGAGCAAAGAATTGCTTTAACTTTCTGCCCATTAGGGCCCTTAATGTTTTCTCTTGGTGCAAATGAATGCAGAAATTGCAGAAGGCAAAGGTAGTGCTCTTGTCATGTGATGGATGCCACCTCATGGCCCCAAAACACCACTTCCCAAGTTCATGTGAGGCATCTGTGCATGGGTGTGTGTGATAAGGAGAAAATTTGCATACCATTTCTATTGCAACATCAGCAGTAAGCTCTCCTTCACAATAAATTATTTACTTCCCCATGGGTCATATCAGCAGCAGGTTTTGGGAGCTCCCTGTGTCCGTGGGCTGTGTTGGCATGTCCCAAATGGTGGAGCTGCTGAAACTTGGCTCTGCTGGCCACAACAGAAGGGGCTGGCCAAATCTCCTCCCCTCTCCCCATCCCACTTGCCCTGTCACAGCTCAGAGCACAAGCTGGGGTCAGTATTCTGTCCATTTGCTGTGCATGCCTTGTCCTTGGCCTCTCCTGCTTTTCATGCCTGGGGACTCTAGGACTGCTTTTTTTAGGTGAGGGCGCTGCCCATGCCATAACACACCCCTCCACACCCCACTCCTGCTGTCCCCAGTGCACATGGCCTTTTTGGGACATGGATATGTCCCATGTTTGACAGTGCTGCTCACCAGATATTTTTCCAGCTGTATAGATACCCAAGGTAACGCCAATGCCAAATGCCATGTTGATGCTCAGATAGTGACCAGTATTTCCTTTTCCCAATACCACTTGTGCCACAGAAGACAAGCCAAAAACCTGTGTAAAAAGAAAGAGAGAAAGGAGTGTTAAAAGTATTCTTGTTGCTGTGGTAGACTGAGCTTCTTTGCTAGTTTTTCTGCAAAAGTAATGAGCTCCTAAAGACAGGAAGTCTCTAAGGTGTCAGAAGACAAAGAACAGCCTTGCCCTGCAAAAACTGAAGTGATACCTGTGATTGGTGCCCATCAAACCAAACTAGGCACTTTCATTATGGTTGGATATGGAGAGACAAACCCCAAATACTCACACCAAGAGCTGGGGCTCAGTGGGGGTCACTCACACAGGCACACTGCCGATGTCTCTGCCTGAAACCAGGGGCATGAACTGGGGGAGCATCACTGTGGACCACTGGGAGACAACATCCAAGGTGGATGGAAGGAGGGTGTGCAAATTCTTACTGTCCTTCTTTTCCTGGTGTGCAATTTATTGACTAAATATGTCGTTTGGGCAGTACATCGCTATTTGCCAAACTCAACTCTAATTTTGGTAACATTGAAGCAAAAGTTAAGAAAGGAAATTCTGGTTTAACTTTTCCATTGAATACATATATTTTTAGTTTGGAAACAGCCAAAGTTTCAGTGGGTCTTTTCGGTGACTAAAGGAGAACCAGGGGAAAAAACTAGAGGTAAAAACACTGCTGTGTCCTGAAAGAGAGAATTCTATTTCATGCTTTTCATGTGGTAAGAGTGAAAAAATCGGTTCTTTGCATGCTCTTACACTGAAATCTAGAGAAGGACAAGGCATTTCTTGAGGTTTCTGCCTCATAAACCACTGAGGGTTTGGGAAGTGTATCCTATTCCTTGGATTGCATTGATGTTTATCCAAGGTGACATGTCTTTCAAAGACAAGAAAGTCAATATGGTCTCCAGTACATAAACTTCTGCTTTGGCTTGTACTATTTAACTGTGATTTTTTTTCTGGCTACTCTGCCTGAGTCCAAATTTTATCTCATGTGTCTGGTTCCCCTCACTGCCTTCAGACATCACCCAAATCCTCTGTTCCCCAGAGAGGCTGCTCTTCTTATCACTCTTGTAGACACAGACCACACTCTGTGCTCTACACAGAGCTACAGCCCCCACAGTGTGAGCTCTTCTCAGTCTGCCTCAGCAAAAGCCCCCAGAAACTGTTTGTGATGTCCCTTAGCATCTGCAAATTACACAAATTCTGTCTCTGATTTTTTCATCTCTCTTTTTCATCTCTGATTTTTCCAAAGCCAGATACAAAAGATAACAAATATGTAAGGCACAAGTTATGCGGGAGAGCACACAGGTGCAGAGAGGGCTGCAGAGGAGGAGACATGACTGTGCATAAAGAGCAATATTCTGAAAAAAAACACAAGATAGGACACAGAATCTGGTTTTCAGCACAGATCCAAATTTCTGGTTTTTTCCTGTATCCTCACAGTCCCAAAACACCATTTATTTCAATTTCTTCTTCCCTACTCCTTGTACTGCTTAGTCCTGCTGCCTGGTTCCTCTTACCAACACTTCCTGTCCATTAAACTGAGAGGCCCTGGGGTGAGTGCGATCACCCAAAAAACAGCCATTCAGGCATCCTGGAGGAACATCCAGAGCATTGCCTCTTGCACTGAGGGCCAAGGTACTCTATACTTTGTTCTGATGCTGGATGCTGTTTGTCTTTAGCCCTTGATGGGGCCCATGTGCAGTGCCCTCCTTTTCTCTCTTCCCTCACATGGATGAGTGAAGGAAGAGCCAGTGTGAGCTGCAGGCTGCAAAACCTGCCTTGAACTGTCAGAGTGCAGAGTAAATTCTCCACCTCATTCTGCTTCCCTGACAGGACGACCCTGAAGTTGTTCTTTATCACCTGGGAGCTTCTACCACCAAATAACCAAGAATGGGAAAGGCAAAAGAATTTGCTAAGCTGCTGCAGAGGAGTCATAGATATCTGTGCTCTGACTTACTATGGGTGCAAAACTACCTGGGAGTGAAATTCAAAGAGCAGGATGTGCAAAATGACATGATAAAAAGCAACCATGCTCAGCACAGGCAGTTGTCATCCTTATAAATTAGCGCCTTCCTTGGTACAGAAAGCTGTGTCAGAAGGTCCCTATGCTTACACAAGTCTTAATTTCTTCCACTTTAAATCTCCAAGTTATTTAGGTTATGCCCAGCCTTTGCATGTCCAGCCTCTATCGCAGGCTAAGTCCAGGTGTGGCAAATTGGCACAGATAGATACTGGGCCTTTTCAGAGGGAGGATCTCATTCTGCTCTGTTGATCAAACACTCAAAATCTCTGGTCCCGGTGGGTACTTGACCCCCACCAGCCCCTACAGTGACTGCAAAACCTTTCTAATCCTCTACCCAAACATTTCTGAAGCAGCCCACAAGCTGAAACCCACTTAATTATTTCTCTGTGAAACAGATCCCCCAGGCAAGGGGGCAGTTTATGTATGATTTACATAAGCACTGTTCGATTGGCATCAACAAAATCAAAAGTGAAATCCTGGCATGCTTCACACCCTGTAATTACATTTCCTAATGGTGGGTTGTGGTTCTGGAGAATTTCTCTGGAAAGTTCATTACCCTGGCAACCCCAGGGGGAAGATGGATTAATGCTATTTTCATTTTGCAGCAGCTGTCAGTGATAGAAGAGGCTGTTCCCCAGACCAGTTCAGTTCACCCCAAGCTACACCACACCTCTGGCACAGCAGAAGGAAAAGCCTCCATTCACTGTATGGGATCTTCTACAATCACTGTTGACACTACTCTTTGATTTCATTCCCAAACTCTTCCTCAATTTTCTTCTAGAAGAGAACTGAAAGAGCAACATGTCCAGAAAGGGCAGTGGAGGTGGGAAAGGGTCCACAGGAACACAAGTTTGATGAGGAGCAGCTGCCGGAGCTGTGGATGTTCAGTCTGGAGAAAAGGAGGCTCAGGGAGGACCTGATCACTTTCTCCAGCCCCCTGACAGGAGGGAGTAGGCAGGGGGGCTGGTCTCTTCTCCCATGTAACAAGCAACAGGGTAAAAGGAAATGGTCCTAAATTGTGCCAGGGGAAGATTAGATTGGCTATTAGGAAAAATCTGTTCACCAGCAGAGTTGTCAATCATTGGAACCGGCTGCCCAGGGAAGTGGTGGGTTTACAGATATTAAATACATATAATACCTTGGAGGTACTTAAAAGACGTGTAGTTGTGGCACTTAGGGACATGGTTTAGTGGTGGCCTCCACAATGCCAGGTTAATTCTTGAACTCTTAAAGATCTTTCCCAACCTAAATAATTCTGTGATATTTTAATTCTATGCCACCTACTTCCCTCTCTCCCAGCACCCACCTCCCTTTCCCTGCATTACATTTTTGCTCCAGAAAGTTTTTGGCAGATGGTCTGCCTGCTGGGAAACTGCCACCCCACCAAAGCAGAGGGGTGAGCAGCAGCAACCAACCCCCGGGCAGCCCTGAGGATGTGGCAGGAAACCACTGACCTTACACATCGCTGCCTTAAATGGCTAAACACACACGCACACAAACACACACGCACATGCACAGACTTCTCCTTACCATGAGGATGAATGTTCCCAGTGCTTCTGCCAGCATCTGCCTTATGGTAATGCTATTAGTCTTGAGCACCTTCTTAGTCTTCTCCAGCATTGTCTTCCCCGCCTGCTTGACTCGGCGGCCTCTGCGCTCCTGTTGTGATGGCACACTTCACTGCACTGAGCCAGGTTACCCTTTGAAACTTGGCACCCTCTCTTCCCCTCCAGACACCTTCTCTCCTTTGGTTAACCATGAACAAGCCAATAAAGCAGCAGCTAGCCTCAAAGTCTTTCCCCCAGCCCTCCCCTCCCTCCCCCATATGCCATCCTATAAAAGCTGTATGGTAGAGATGCAATATTTCTGTTGTGAGGGCACTGGTGACACTGTGCCTTTGCCCAGGAGAGCCTAACCCCAGAACACTGGAGCTGTCAAAAGCCTTGAGGTGATCCTGATGCCTGTCTTTCTCCTTAACCTTTTCTACAGGAACTGAACAGGAATTTTGTCTCTGCTCAGCATTGTAACCATTGACTGGGTTTTTTTAAGCAGATTGGATTGGGACTGTTTGCCTGTGCAAGACTATTGGGTACATCTTCTGCAGCAAGGATGCTCTGCCTGGCGCTGGTGTGCTCTGCTGTCTGCAGCTGGGAAGAGCACAGTGCATTGTTTCAGGTGGAATATTTGCTCTTGTTGAATGCACCTGTGCATTCTGCAGATGCCTTCACACTCAAAGAGAGCCTTGCCACCAGCCACCCTGCCCATCGTCTCATACAGGGCAAGGAGAAACCAACCTCAGCAAGGAGAGGTGGCCCAAGAGATCTTCAGTCTTACCTGGCTGCCAGAGCAGAACCATTGCTGTCCTGATTCCTCTTCCATCTCCTCATTCCCTCTGCCTATCTCCCTGCTCACCAAGTGCTCTTACCTTTCCACGGTGAAAAGGTTTTAATACCTTTGCTTAATCGTGGAAAAACATATCCACTGAACACTCAAGACCCTTTCCCTCAAGCCTTTTCTGGTTATTTGCTGGTTTTCTTTGCCTTCCTCTCAACGTGCTGCAGTTTCTCAGTGTGGCTCTGGAGGGGACAGCTCTGCACAAGTGTCAGCAGCTGCCCTGATAGGGACAGGGTGCTCTGCTCATGCTGCCCCTGGCCTTGCCTCCCTCTCCGCTACGGCATGGCAAAAGTTCATGAGCTTTTCTTTCACCCACAGGGCACTCAGCAGCTGTATGGAAGACCCTGGGAAGCTGATTCTCCTCTCTGCTCCATAGATCATTGCATGTTTTGATGCAGGGAGAGTTTTATGTACTGGGGTAATCCCTCCTCCAGTGACAGATTAGCTATTGACCTTAGTGAACACCTGGCTAAATATGCAGTAAATTACTGGTCTGTCTCTGATACTGAGGATCATTTAATTATGATGGATGATAATCATGTTGCTTGCAAGGGTGTTTCTACAGCACATTTCTAGGTGGGAAGGTTTCTGTCCTGTGGGTCTGTGACCTATGCTGCAGCACAGAATAAATCTTTCTAGGTCACTTCATCCTCTGTCATGCAAATGTTTACTGGTGGAGCACAAAGCATGGGTCCTGGACAAGACCCTCAAGTTTCTTCTGCTCATGGTGATTTCCAGCTGACTTTACACATCACCTGAGATCCTTGTGTCTCCACATGCTGGAGATCTCACAGCCTTTCTCTGATGGACAAGGCGTGAGTGGGTCAGTGATACCCACAACTGGACCTACAACTTTGTTTTTTCTCCTGCATCTCAGGGAGCCTTCCAAGTGATGCCTTCCCAGTGGGCAAACAGTGAAGCTGCTGTGTGTCTGATAGGCTTTTTCTCCTGCATTCAGGCATCAGTTGTAGGCATCTCAATATTCTGATTCGGGCTGAAAAACAGACAGCCACTTTCTGGGAGCACTGGGCTCCTGGGGACTTGCAGTCTCCTCAGGGAAAAACACAATCCCAGTTTGCAATAGAAATCTTTGGTTTGGTGATAATATTTGCAGCATAATTCCCAATATTACCATCAAACTCTGTAAAACTCCAGCATGTTTCTAGGAGCTTGTGCTTTTATACGGGTCGTTCCACAAGATGGCACTGAGACATTAATTTCTCCCCTTAAGATGTTCTGAAGGATTCCTCTGTTGGCTGCTGAAAATGTGAGAATCCTTTAATTTTGAGGTTCTTATGGCCATTTTGAGACATTGAAGTGACCTGCTAGTGTTCAAGGACTGTAAAAATAACAAAACCATCACCTTTCCAAAGGTCATGTAGGTCAGAGCACCTCTGCTCTGTGAGTACACAAATACAAATTGTGTGAGCCTGTGCCTGAGTTTATAACATGCAGACAAAAATAGGCAGCTCCAAAGGGCAATTCTTCCTCACCTAAAATAAGCATCTGATGCCCAACCTGAGTCGTGCTAGATTCTGGCATTTTCCCTCCAGTTTCTGCACACAGACACAGAGTGATGGGCTCCAACATGCACCCCCACGATTGCCAGGTGGGCTGGACTGCCCCTTCTCCCTGCATCCAGACATGATGATCTTGAGCAAGTGCAAGCCAAGTGAGTCAGCCAAGGGCTGGATTGCAAATATCTGCTGGTTTCCCAACAGCAACCTGCCCATACTTGCTCGGTTTCACTTACCCGCAGGGCTGATGAGGATCTCTGGGGTCACTAAACACTGTCCCCTACTGACACAGGCAGCCACACCATATCTGCCCTTTGGTGACCTGGCCACTCTGCATTTTAGTGGTAGATGACTGTTGCCCAACTTCTTCTGTTGTACCCTGTTACCAGAATTTGCTGCTCTGAAGATCAGACTCTTTCCTCTGATTTTCAGCCAAATTCTCAAAGCCATTTGTCCATGTGCAGCATTAGCCCATCACAGTCATGAGTTAGCTGAGTTCTTGTGGGTGCTATCGCTTAGTGATCCTTTAAGGTTTGTTAGAAGAGCATTGGCTGCTCATGCTTAGCTCCATACCACCTCCTGATGTTTGCTTTGATATCCTCACAGGTTGAAACTTCACTCAACAGTGGCCCGACAATGATTTTGCCATGTTTTCCACTTCACGTTAAGCAGCCAACTGCTAAACCAAACCCACTTTCCTCCCCAAGACAGGTGTGCCCTCAGCACTACTAGTAAAAGTCTCAGTTTGGAAAGGAAAGTTTTGGCACAGTCAATGTCCACAAAAAATTCTGGTGTTGATATCCAAGGTAATGAAGAATCAGGAGAAAAATGCCCCTGGGTCCTGCAAGAGCAGCCCTGGGAAGAACGAGGACCCAGGCAGTCCAGGGCATGCAGCAAGGAATAACTTCTCTGGCTCAATTTGACAGTGTACATGCTTCCTCTGCACCCAGGAGCTCATTTATCTCATAATTGGACTAATCAGCAGGTGGAACATTGCCACTCCATTCACTTCAGCACTGCTTGTGAAGCATTTTCTCCCCAGAGGCCAAGAGGAGCATAAACAGACAGCTGAGCAGAAGAGCTGCTCACCATGGGCAAGAACAGCTTGTTCCTCAATCTGGCCAGATGAACAGGGCACTGAAATATCTCCAGTGCCCTTCAGGAAGCAAGACTCAGTCAGAGAGATCATAACAGCCCTGGTATGGCCTTCTCTGTCCAGAACAGACCCTGTTTGACATAACCTGGAGCACCTGCTCCCTGTGGTCTCATGTTCCACGCTCATGGTCTGTCTCCTTCTCCTCTCTATGGATGGCAGGCACCAGGCAAGGCTCAGACACCCCACGTGTCTCTCAGCAGATGTCTTTGCTCTCTGTATCACCACCTCCTCTCCACTCCCAGGATACAGGCCTCCACAGCCTTTCAGCTCACCCATTGTCCCTTGCTCTGAGGCCAGACAAAAGTTCATCACCTGCTGCTCTTCCATGATATCAGATCTGTTCCGGTCAGAATTCTCAGGTGGAGATTCTTGGTCATTCATTTGTGGGCTCCTGCCTTGGGCAGGGTGCTGCCCTGACCAGGCTGCTACAGCTTCAGGGCTGCTACAGCTACAGGGCTACCCAGAGAGAGGTAATCCATGAGGTAATGCTGCCAGCAGGAGCAGAATTACTTGTCTTTGTCTTTAGGGACAGAGCAGGGCTCTGCGTGATGGGGTTGCCAGGGTGGTCCTGGTGTCATTGTTGGGCAACAGAGCGGAACCCTCCTGCTCACCAGGAACCCATCCACCCCACGCTGGGCCACACTCCTCCTGCCCTTGTCTGACTAATCAGACAGGATGAAGTCATTCTTAAATAGAGTAAAGCATGATGGTTTTTGAGGCACCTACCAGCTTTAATCTGTGAAAAGCCCTGGAAAATCTCCGCCACCCACAAATATTTAACAGAGTGAAATGGAGGCACAGGAGTAGATCAGGTCATAGAATCATAGAATGTCAAGAATTAGAATGGACCTTAAAGAACATCCAGTCCCAATCCACCCTTGCCATGGGCAGGGACCTCTCCCACTAGACCAGGTTGCTCAGGGCTCTATCCAACCTGGCATTTATGGCTGGCAGGGATGGGGCATCCTCAGCTTCCCTGGGCAACTTCTTCCAGAATCTCACCATCCTCACAGTAAAGTATTTTTCCTAATATCTAGTTTATATTTCCCCTCTTTCAGTTTGTACCTATTATTCCCTGTCTTATCACTACAGCTCCTGACAAAAGGTCCCTCTCTGGCTTCCCTTTGGGGCCCTTCAGGTATTGGAAGGTTCCTATGAGGTCTCCACACAACCATCTCTTCTCCAGGATGAACAGCCACAACCTTCGCAGCCTATCTTTGTAGTGAAAGTGCTCCAGTCTTCTCATCAACTTAGTGGTCCCTTCTGGACTTTCTCTAGAAGTTCCATGTCTTTCTCATGTTTGAGGCACCAGAACTGTAAGCAGCAGAGGTCTCACAAGGTACTGTGGGATTTCCAACAAGGTCATGGTGGCTCCTCACCTGCCATCATCCCTCATTTTCATGACCATCTTGTTCTCCTGACCTGCTCAGAGCCATGTTCCCACTCTACCCCTCTGTGTGAGAGCATCTGCCTGCCTGTGCTGGGACTCTGCTCTGGGGCTGCATGGGCCCAGGCAGAGAGCAGCAGACTCTGTGGGTTCAAGTGCTCTCTCTGAGCCTTGAGATGCCTGCTCTGCTCTGCTTTCAATCCACAGATAAAGTGGAAGCTGGGAAGCTACGGGCTCACAGGACATCATCACCCTGCGGAAAAGTGCCGCTAGTCTCTCTCCTAGAGGAGCACAAACACCCACATTCTGAAAGGAGAGATTAAAGGGGAAAGGCTTTAGGCTGGGGGAGGAGACATTGGGTCAATAATATAGGTTTTGAAGTTGCAGAGCCTGGTGAAGCCAGCACACTGCTCTGAGCATTTCCCTGTTCTGCAAAACACACCAGCCCAGCATCCACCTGCGCAGCACCAAAAAGCACAAGCTTGTGTTGACATTCACAAGGAGCAAAACCAGAGCAGGGCCTGCTGACAATCACACAGCCATGCTCCCTCTGCTGCTGGGCAAGGCTGAGCCAGTAGTTCTTCACAGCCACCAGGTGCTTGAGGGTGTACTGCATCCATACATTCCACTCATAGCAATTAGGCTTGTAAGGCTTTCAAGAGATGATGCTAAACCCATAGGGAGGCCATGGAATCAGAGAATCGTGGAACATTTTAGCTTGAAGAGACCTTAAATACCACCTCGCTCCAACCCCCTGCCATGGGCAGGGATACCTTCCACTAGATCAAGTTTCTCAGATCCCCATCCAACCTGGCCTTGAACAATTCCAGGGATGGGGCAGCCACAGCTTCTCTGGGCAGCCTGTGCCAGGGCCTCATGACCACCACAGAATTTATTCTTAATATCTATTATCTGTCTATTCTTAATATCTATTATCTTAATTAACTATTATCTGTATTCTTAATATCTAATATCTGTCCTTCAGTTTAAGGCCATTCCCCCTTGTCCTATCACTTCAGGCCCTTGTAAAAAGTCCATCTTTTCTGCAGTCTGTTATCCAGACATTTTGTGGGGTGAGGAGCCAGCTGGTGGCACTAATCATTGCCCATATGTGTAATCAGTGAATTACCCAGCTATCTCCCTCAGAACATGACTGTTCTTTCCCATATCACACCTGCCAGGGGGTGTCTCAAGACCATGCAGCATCTAGCATGACTCACATCAGTGCTGAGCAGTGCCTGGCCCGTGGGATTTGTCTCCCCACAGGGGAGGGAAAGGCCAGGATGTAGATGGCTGGTTCAGCTTTCCCAGCCCTGCCCACCCCAGCCCAGAGGGCTGCTGCTGCTGGCGCAGACGTGAAGGCATCCAAAGGAAACCCCAATAAGCTCCCAGTATGTCAGCTGTGGTGAGATGCCGCACATTCCTTGCAGACATGCCCACAAATCCCCTCAGACACTGCCCAGCCTCTCCTGGAGCTCCAAGGATCCCCACAGGCATTTCAGTGCAAGGAGAAATTTCCTCCAGCATCACCTGGGCCCCATCACCCTCATGGATCCCTCAGCCCCTTTTGCCTCTTGTGCTGTTTTGAGAGTCACGAAAGAAGGGCCAGGTGTGGTTCTGAATGGCTTCCTGTTCATTCCCATTCTTTCAGTTCCTGCATGTAAAGACATTGACCCAGAGGAACGCAGAGAAGCTGAAAATCCATCTGTTGATGGGCCCTGAAAATGAGCCAGTTTTCCTAGCTCATGTAGTTTCCCAGCACAAGTCCTGGATAACACAAGTGGCAGCTTCATCAATTGTCCCATAGTAAGCACAGCACTGACATGCAGTTTATTTTCCTAAGCACAGGACACAGCCTATCAGTCACCACTGACAGTGCAGACATCCCTAACCCATGGCAATTACTAAATTTTGTCACTGTCTTTTTTGCCCCTGTGTTTGTTTTCACATGGACACTCAAATGTACAGTTATTAGCCATTTCCTAGTGAAGAAGTAACTGTTACACACTACCTTCTGAATTTGGACTTCATAGGAAACTCATTATCAAATCATATTATCAATATATAATCTTATGAGAATGGCAGAGGATCTGTCCCTCAGTCCTGACACGAACCAGTTACAGCTCTCAGGAACTACCTGAGGTGTATTTGCATAGGACCTGATATGATGGGCCTCTGACCACAGCACAGCCCCCAGGCTCTGCCATGAGACACAAACCATAAGAGGTCTGTGAAGATATGGGCAGTGATTTGGCACCTCAATTGTTCATACATGTTCCAAACTGCAGCGTTAGGCACAGGAGGTGCCTGTCTGTGCCTCACACCTACAGGAGCAGCCAGTGAGGAATCTGCTGGGAAATATGTGACTGCTGCAATGACTTTGCTCAGACTAAGCTCAAACTGCTGTTCATGCACTAGGCTATGTAGTGAATGTTTAAAAGCCCTTAACACAGGATGCTGAAGGTCCTAAAAAGATATCTAAAGGTAGACAAATTCATGAAGGTAAAAATCCAAGCATGGCTATAAACATGGACACCCCTGTATCACAAGTGGTTCCTGAACTGTGGATTGTTGAAGATTGTAAAATAGTTCTGGGGAAGAATATTTGTTCTGTTCACACACTTGTCTCATGTCACACTCTCATGGATCTTCTTCACAGGTGCAACCCATCCCAGTGACCACTGCCTGGCTACCTGTGCTGTCCAGTGGAATGGGATGACCACCACTTCAGTACTTAAGTCACAAGAACAGAAGACTACCAGAGTTTACTAGCTGCTGGTTTTCAATTGCTCAGATCTGAGATGACCTGAAATTGGTAAAAATAAATTCCTGGCTCTACTGTTCACCAGTGTGAGACCTGAGCATCCACTCTCTTCCATGCCCATTTCCCCATCTCCAAGGTGTGGCCAAAACACCTTGTTCAGATGCAGCCTGTGGTGGGCAGAGGAGACATTTGCACCTGCATGCAGCATGTTGTGTGATCTCTGCTAAAACACCAGCCCTAGCTGAGTGCTGGATGTGTCATCAGCTGCTGGGTTATCCTTCTCATTAGTCTTTTCTCCACTGTGCAATGCAGATAGTGACCTCTTCCAGGACAGCCAAGGACATCCACTTCATCACTGGTGTTGTCAGTGATCAGAGGGACAAGTGGGAGCATCCTTCATACCCACAACAGGTCAGGCCAGCAGAGCAACTCCTCAGCTCACCAGAGCACTTACTATAATGCCTACAGCCATGCAGCAATTCAATGGCATATTAGATACAGCAAAAGCTTTAGCTGAGGGATATCTATTGCACTGTGGTAGAGCTTCCTTTCTCGTCATTTAAAAGCAGACTTGAAGCAAAAGGCACTTGAAAACTCACCATGGGGAACGATCATGCTCAGGGCAGTAAATAACTGACTTTGTCTTGTTCATCTCATATTTTATGGCCTTTTCTGTTTGTACAGTGCTTCACAGGAGAAGGCAAGCTAGCAGAGCAGAGCCTGCTCTTGCTTGCCTGCCTCCTCCTCTGTGCAAGCACCATCTCCCCTCCTGTGCTTTCTCTTCTGCTCAGCTCCACGGGATGGTAGCTTTGGATGCAACATCACCACACTGCAGTCACACAATACTATCAGCAAGGGCCTGGGGGAGAAAAACGCTGCCAGAGCCCTGGGAGAATTGCAGGACCCCTGGCCACATTCCCTCCTCTATGCCTGGGGTGAGGGCTTGCACCCTTCTCCCTCCTGGCCAGTCCAGTCCCTGATCCACATGGAAGCTGCAGTGTAGCAGGGAAAAGGAGTGTCAGAGCAGGGTTTCCCTCCTTTGCAAGTACTGTGGGGATTGCCATGGGCCATCCTGGGAATTTAGGACATGAACAAGATCCTCTGGACTCAAAGGACCTCTTTTAAAGCCTTCATTGGCAATCACTTTAGAAGCAGCAAAGGGGAAATTTTACAATTAGTAATTTTGTGGGACACAGCACATTTGTTGAAGACACGGAGTGGTATGAGATAACAGAGATGCCTGGCTTCACCATGGTCTCCTTGGGCTGCAGCTGGACTCTCAAAGCATGTGTTTGTTCAGGAATTTTGGATAAGTTCTCATTAGAATTTATTTCTGTCATACTATTGCTCCATATTTTTTGGACTCTGACTTATTTGGAAGCACTGCCAAAATAATCCATCACAGTGCCTTGTACCCAAAGGCAATAGCTTGATGGAAGACATCATGCCCTGATCAACATCTGCGTAGAGCAAGATACGATCCAGGAGTGACAAAAACATGTTATGTTCTAGATTGTCAGCACTGAGGGAAAAAACATGTTCATAATTTGCATTTGTTGATTCACATTTGCTAACAGGATAGCAAGACTGAGCAACATGGAGCAACTGAGATTAATGAATCCTGATCATCTTTAAGCTCTCAACAGACTGACCCTAATCCATAACCCAGAGTCAAAGTCTACATTATTCTGAGTTTTGTGTCAGCTAATTCAACACTTATCTACTTATTGAAATGAAGATAATGTCCTGAAGGTCCTGAAGAAAGCATTCCTGATACCTTAAATTTCTTTCTGCCTGCTGACAACCTATAACTGTGAAGAAAACTGCAAATCCCATGGAAAAGTCCTGCAGTATCAGCTGGTGGTCGACTTGGATGAGCACATGTAAGGAAAACGGTGCTCCCATGGGCAGTGTCCTACCAGCCTGTCTGGAACGAGTTTATCCCTCACAGATGCTCTCAGCAGTGCCTGCAGCACCCAGGGGTTTAATCAGAGATTTCCTGTGGGGGTACCAGTCATCAGTTTTTCTGAGTCTGGATTGAAGGCACTTGAGACAGTAGTTCATGTTTGGACTCAGGTGTTTATTATTTCTTATCAGTAAAACAGTCTCACTACTGAGAGTTCAGCAGCTTTTCATTAGAAGGCACAAAATGGCCAACAATCTCTTGTTACAAGGGCTTTTAAGACTAAACTATCCAATTAAGAACTGACACCTGGATTATTTTCCCTTTTAACCCAATAACAGATCCCAAAGAGCTGCAATGGGGACTTTTCTGCCCAACTACAAAATGCCACCCAAACCCATGGAGAAGGAGGAAGAAGAAGCATGAAGAAGAAACCCAGGACAACACCCTGTGCCCTCCATCTTGCTTCCATCCGCAACATACTAAAAATCCCAAACCCTAAATTTCTCACCAAGTGATACACCTACACTACTCTCTATAATCTATTTCCCACTTTTGTGGATTCCAGTCTATCTTGAAGTCTGGGAAACTTTCTCCATGAATGAGGGTCAGAGTCAGTGCTCCCCTGGGGGTCAGGGCGCCCCGGAGCAGACAGAGAAATATTCCCAGTGCCCTGGGTTTCCACAGTTTCCCTGTCAAGCGCTGACCCGTCTTGCCAGATCTGTCCTTCTCAGCTTTCAGCACATGATAGGATCATGAGCCAACGCAAACGTAAGCAAAGGATAGAAACAGAGGATAGAGATCTCCAGTACGCAATTACACACATAACGATGTTATGTTATGCACAAAGGTGCATGAAATATGTTTAAGGAAAAAAAAATCTGCATAGATAGCAGAGTTGCTCATAGCCCAGGATATTATCAGATCTGGGAAAATGCCATGTGAATGAGTCACTGGAACATCAGTCAATTGCTGTTTACAGAAAATGCCACAAAATTGGCTGTTGTAGTCCCTCTCCTGGATTTGTATTTCCTTGCCATAGTTTCTATAAACGATTGACTGAAACGTGCTATGGACTGCTCTCCTGCATTACAGTTACCTCCCTACTACCTTACTCCAGTCCGGTCCCTCCTCCCTTCCAGTAAAACATATTTTAATGAAGTCTCTTTTTCAGATGATGATTAGAGTGCAAACAAAGGCCCTTTGAAAAAATGTTTTGCATCCTCCTGCCACAGCAGCTCTCCAACCAACCTGCCAGTGTGGTTGTGTTGCAGCCTTACGCCAAGGAGGAATGCCAAATGTGACTGATCCAGCAAGTTTATATCTGTCCCGTTCCTTCAGGAGCTGCTGTTCACTGTCTCACTTCCCCAGCATTTAGCACCTGAAAAATTCAAAGGCTGGTGATCTGCAGATCAGAACTCTGTCACAGAAGGCTTGTAAATCAGAGATGGTGCCTTTAGCCCCAGCTAGAAGCCAGCAGCCAGACAGCAGAGATCCCACAGCACCCTCAACACAGAGGTCTTGTCTGGATCTCTGCTGCAGGATGGGTCCCTGCCCTGAGCCCTTTGCTGGGCTGGCCTCAGACAGGCAAGGACCTTCACAGCAGGACAGCTTCTGGCTTAGCTCCCATTCCAACCACCCCAAAAGGGTGGGGGTAAAAACAGAGGAATCAGGGGGGAAAGGGGGGGAAGCAAGAAGGACTGTCTGAGGAAAAGCTGGGAAGCAGGAGGGCCCTGTGCCCAGACTCAGTGTGGTGTGGTTTGTACAGCACACTTCAATGCCTGGATAAGCCTGGGCAACGCTAGACTCTCTCTGAAACCTGGGCTGCTGTGAGCTGCCACCACATTCCCAGAGAGCAGCACAAATCACCTCCACCTCGTTTGCAAAGGTCTTGGAAGGAGGAGACCAAACTGTCCAAAAGAGCCTATGGCTTCAGGGTTGAGGCTGCCGGCCCTCAGTGCTTCTTCTTTGAGTAGTATTGAACTCTCCCCTCCTCTGTAGGAGGAAGAGTCTGTGTGGGGGCAGCCACACTCCGTGGAGAAAAACCTTCCCGCTGCTAAAAACCATCAGAAGCCTCCCTGCCTCCTGGTGAACCTCCACAAGGTTAAAAGGAGAGCTCTACATGTGTGTCTGCATGTGTGCCGCTGTGGAAAAGCAAGGGAGAGACTGACTTGCTGCAATGAGCATTTCAAACAAAACAGTATAATTACACATATTTTTCTCCTATGAGCAGGATAGGAGCTCAGCATGTAACATCTGTTGCTTAATGCATTCCTAGATAGCACACAGATATGATGCTGATAAGCACCACTTAAGAACCAAGATAGCAAAGAACAGAAAGTAATGATTGTAGTTACATAGGGAACAGGTCAGATCTTAGTGTGACTTTAAAGCAACCTGGTTTCGACCCTTCCATTTATCATAATGAAGATAATGCATATAGCAGTGAAGAATTTTAATAGCATTTTAGAAGCAATAATAGCTTCAGAAAGATGACTTTCATTACATGGCTGTACAGCTGTCCCTGGAAACTGTAGAGGGCCATATTACACACCATTTATATCTTGAACTGAAAAAATATCCTTTGGAAATGTATGGATGATCTTGAGCTGTTTGAGAATCTAGACAAGACCAAAATTCACACCTGCTTCAGATCTTTGGCCCTCACCAGAGCACAGCTTACCATGTGAAAGGCATGACCAAAACCAGGAGGTGCCCACCCCATGCTTTCCACACTCTGCCCTCTTCCAGTGCGCCATGCCAGTGCTTCCCATGCTGGGCTAGTTCCTTATTCCCAGCTCCAAGAGGTGGCAGCAGCATCCCTGCCTTTGGGAAGCCACTCCTGTGAGGCACTGCCCTTGGAAAGGGAGAAGGACTGACACCCAGGGGAAAAGCAAGTGCACACACACCCACTCAGACAAACTCAGCATCTCTGAGTTGACCACCAGCTGCAGCAGGCCTAGCACTGTAGACATGCACAATATCAGGCACAGGACAATGTATAAAAAAAAATTAAAACAAATTTTTAAAATGTTTGCATCTCGCTGATTTTTTCAAGTAAATAAAGAGGGGGGGAAACTATTTTTGGGATTGAAAAGTGCCCTGAGACTCTTCTCATTATTCCCAAGGGAAGCTTGACAGCATTGCCCATTACAAAAAACCTTTGCAGAAGTGTCAGCTGCTTTGACTGTCTCCAGCCACCTCAGAGACTAAAGGTTGAAAACAATTCAGAATTGTCAGTAAAAAAAGAAAGAAAAGAGAAACAAACATGATCCTTCTCTCAGATACAATACAACCTCAACAGAAAAAACATACAATGGAGAAAAGGATGAAGAGACCCAGCAACAGACAAAAGCTCCTTACATCCTGGGACAAAAAAAAACCATCCCACCAGTTCTGATTCCACCTGCAAGGTGAGACTTTCACCTGAGCACATCAACAAGTATGTGACACTAAGCAGGGTCCTGTCATCTCTTCTTAGGTGTCTTCTTGTCTTTGGGGGTCTCCTCCTGCTGCCATAGGATGCAAAAATGGTTGGAGGTCTGCATCTGTCAAAGCACTGATACAGCCCAGTAAATGTAATTCTTGAAATTGCTCGTGAAAGACACAAGCTTTGGCATCCAGGCTTATCTTGACCTGGGCTGCTGTTAATTTACATTAACAATTGCCAGTGGCCAAATGACTTCTGTATAACCTGTTCTGGCTTTATCTCTGTGTTACCATATAGGGTAAAATGGCAAGCATAGGTACTCACTGCGTAACAAGAAACAGCCATTTAGGTTAATTGAGGCTGGGGAGAGCTGTTGTGCAACTTTTAAACTTTACCTGGAAACTACTAGGAAGTGTAATGAGAAAAAAAAAACATAAAAATAGCCCCAAACAGACTGCAGGCTTGAGGAGCAAAGAGCACCACCATGAATTTTGTGCTTGTCCTGGTGGCAACTCAGGGCACTGATGACTCACAGAGACAAGCCACCACGACCTCTCTGCTTGAGGAGGCTGGTGCCGCAAGACTCAGGGACAGCAGAAGGTGAGAATAGCACTGGAGAGGAGGATTAGATATTGCAACTTTTCTTTGCAGCAGTTTTAAGAGCATTACGACTAATAAGGATTTTTCTGTATTAATCTGGCTTATAAGTGTTAGTATCATTGCAACTGGACTAATAATAAATTTATTGTCTCTTAAGATTTTAATAAAACTTTTGGCTCTGTATGAATATAATGTATTCATCTTGGCACATAGCAATATTTTAAGCATAGCATGACAGAAGCTGTCAGAAACCCAAGCTGGCACTAGTGGAGCAGAGCTGAGAAAACCTCTCAAGACAGTGGCTTCAAAGACAGGAGTGAACCCTGCACAAACCTTTTCCCCCAGACCTCTCCTGCCTGTTGAACCGTTTGAGGATGCACAGGAGAACTGTTACTCTCACAAGATTGCAGCTATTTGAGGCGCTCCTGCTGGGAATTTTTGAACAAATTTTTTAAACAGGTACCAGGTATCACCTACTCCCAGCTTGTGCCCACATGGTAGCTGGCCCCCATCTCTTCTTGGACTGTCAGTTCAGCCCTTCATTTATCCAAACTGATCTTTCCCACAAACTGCTGTAGCTCTGAAAGAGCTCTGAGCTGAAATTACAAATGAGGGTGGGATCCTTATACCCAGGCTCACTGTCTTTGACCCATCTACAGAGAATGCAATTCTGACCAAAGGACTCCATCTGAGGCTAGAAACACATTTTCAACAAGCGCCACAGCTTGGAAAGGAAGAGAGAAGCATTCTTCTCATTCCCATCCTCATTAGGTTATCCTCAGATATTTTTCTGACCAATCTCTGCTCCAACTTTGCAACCTCCCTGTGCACAAAAGGGGCAGACTGAGCACCACTGAAAGTAGCTAAAAAGCCCAAAACTGCCCATGAAATCATCTCCCAAAACTCACTGCACCATACAGTCAAAGATCACAGTGACATTATCACCTGTGCAAGAAGCCAGGTGATTAAGTAGTAATAGAGACAAGAAAAGCCTGAAGTGATGCTTGTTAGAAGCTGTGGAGACTTGAATGGATATGGATTTTATTGTCAAGCTGACCCAGCAAAGTTACTTAGTTTAAATTCTCCAATGCCAAACTTCAGCTGAAATAAATTTCTACCCAAGAAAATTGTTCATTAAGCATTTCACTGAGAGATAGGAAAGTGTAGTGTGAGAATATGAAGCTTTTCAACTGCTCACACTTTAAAAATATAACAATGTCAGCCTTCTCAGCTTTCCATGAGCTGGCTTCTCACTGTTTGGAGAATACAGTGTTCTTCACTGAGCTGGGCTTACAACAGCAAACCATGTGTTTACTCATAAGACATTACTCTAGAATGAAAAGTGTCACCTGGGTTTCAGTTTATTGTCTAATATTTTTGAGGGGTTTTCTTCCCATGACTTACAGCCATCTCTACCATATGTAATGGTTTCATTAGTTTGTCCTGATTTCCCACAGACAAAGAGAAAACAATTCCAGCCTCTCCTTTTCAAAATGGGCGGAGGGGAATGGGAATATAGGGAAGGAAATGTAGGAGAGGTATCTTTGTTAGAGGCTAGCCACAGTCAGACTGCAAAGAAATGGAGGCATCCTGCTGGTTTCAGACTAATTTTCTGTGGAGCAATCATATTAGTCAAGTAAGATATGAAGACTCAGACGTTTCTATCTAATTCCATACATGAAATTCAAAACCTAAACTTTAAAAACCCAAACTTGTAATAAAACTGTGAGATTTGACCAAAAACTACCCTGGCCCCAACAGATGAATCAGGCTTTGACAATTTCCAGCATCGTTCTCTGTCACAATAGTACATTGCAACATGAGAAAATAATTTTCAGGCTTCTGGAAATATCTCCTCATAATTACCACATATCCTAGCAAGGAGTCTCAGATGAAGAGACTCTTTTGGTCAGCAGCTGCATCCAAACCTGTGTTATTTGATTAAGCTGAGGGCTGTGCAAAGCAGCCAGCAACACAAGACAACTGTTTATAGGAAGAGATGATTCACTGGCTTTACTGGCAGCCACAGAGAGAACTCTATGTCCCCTTCCTACTGGAGTACTGTCCTCTTCCATTTACATGGTGTTCATGGCTCCCACCAGTCTGATCCACAGTGACCAAGAGGCCTGAGGATTGCAAGGAAAATTCACTTGCTGTGCAGGGAATACAGCCACATGCCTTCGGCTGGCACACTGCACCTCAGGGGCAAATAAGTGGAACCTCACAAGGGTGTGCAGCAGCATCTGGGCAAACACAGATGAAGCAAATAAAGGAAAATAATTTTGCATCTGCCCAGTATCCAGAGCTGGAGCAGATTTCTCAAACTCATCGCCTGCCATTTGGGCACAAAAGAAGCAGCCAGATATTCAAAGCAGCTGTGCATACAGTGCCAAGAAGGGTCAAAAAGCTGGCCTTTCAAAAGGTGTCTGCTGTCCTCTTGCTAACCTCTCAGTTTGCAGTGCATGTGGATGAAGTGGTGTTCACAGGGGTCCCAGGAAGAGAGAAGAGAAGAGGATCTGACTCCATGTTTCAGGATGCTTGATTTATTATTTTATTATACATATTATATTAAAATTATATATTAGAACTATACTAAAATAATAGAAGAAAGAATTTCATCAGACGACTAGTAAGGAATAGAAAAGAAGAAGAATGACAACAAAACCTTGTGTCTGAGCAAGAGTCTGAGCCAGCTGACTGTGATTGGCCATTAATTAGAAACAACCACATCAGACCCATCACAGATGCACCTGTTGCATTCCACAGCAGCAGATAATCATTGTTTACATTTTGTTCCTGAGGCCTCTCAGTTTCTCAGGAGAAAAAAATCCTAAGGAAAGGATTTTTCATAAAACATGTCTGTGACATGTGGGTAAGCAGTGATTCCAATGGAAGCCAGAGAAAACAACAAAAGGAATTGCGGGATCACCGCCAGCAGTGGAGGGGGCATTTACAGCCTTTCTGTGGAAGCCAGCTTCCTCCCCTGCCTCCACTCTTCTTGTAAATCCACTACAGATCCTGCCAAGCAGCAGCTTCTCCCCTTCCATGGCTTTTCCCTGTGGCCTATGACCGCTCTTGGCACGGCACTGCCTGCTCCAAAAGCAACGTCCAAGAATCCAGTGCTGATGAAGCTGCTAAAGCCATGAGAACTGTATCTGGAAATGATGAAGAGAAAATTGCTCCTATGGGGAAAAGACACTGTTAAAAATAATTTGTTCTGTGACCAATGGAGTTAATAAGGTAACCTTTCCTACAGTTCCCTTTCCAATCTCCTCCACCCTGATACTGCAGCTCCTTCCAGAATCTGATACTAGTTTGGCTGGAGATTTGGGTCCTGTGCTGTGGCTGGCTTGGAGCAGCACCTGAATTGCTTCATTACTCAGGACATAAGTGCTCCTTGGTCCACAGCAGGTGTCCTGTGCAGAGCTCTGCCTCTGGCTTGTGTGGAAGAAGCAGGGAGCAGCAATTACACGGATCTTTCTGCTCTATCCAGCTGCCAGTTTTCACAAAACTGTGAACAAATTAAAATCTTGCACATCTCTTACTAGATGAAAAGTATGGTAGAAATCATACTTTTGGGATCATAGTGAAGAAAGAGGAAAGAAATAGAGGGGAAAAGTAAATGCAACACCTTGTTTCCCTCAGTCATTAGCTTGAAAAATACTGACAAATGACAATACTATGAACTTTACACACCGATTTTGTACAGTGTGTAACCTGCAGTATCAATTAGGGACACAGTGGAACTGTGAGGTCATGCTTGCTGTAACCTCTAAAAGATTTTCTGATCTCATTAAAGTCACTTTCAAGCTACGTTGAAGCTTTTAAAAGCAAGTGTGAGTGGTTATCAGAAAGGCCAGAGAGGGAAAGCGCGAAAGAGAAAAGAAATGCAGTAATAAAACCTGCCAAGAGATTACATCCCCACCAGAGGTGTTGTGTGACCCCAACAAAAGGCCACCCTGTCCCCCAGGAAATCTGGTTTTCCTGGCTGACAATTTTCTGGAGAAGCTGCAGAGAAAAATAATTGCAACTTGCTGCACTGCAAAAGAGGGCAATATCTGGTGATTTCTGAGATTTCTCCATCTCTGTTTTTCTGGGATACTATGGTTTTTCCTGAAACATTGGACCTTTATCTTTGAAAAGCAACTCTGAAATGCTGAAAGAGGAGATAGCCAAAATTATGTTAGAAAGCTCCACCCTCTGCATCTGCTGCAGTTACCAGTTTTTACCATGTCTTTCACTGTGCTGATCCAGGGCACAATCAGAAAAAGCAGAATAAGAATAGGGAAGGGACCTTTAGCACTCTTAGCACGTGGCACCAAGACCTGCAAACTGCCAAGTCCACAGCAGAAAATATTTTCACTAACAGGCAAGACTTTTTGTTTCAAATTTTGATTTTTTTTCTGATTTTAACATGTATTTGCTCCAGCTAGTGAATTTTTTCCAGTTATTTCACTCATTTTCATTTATGTCACTGTAGTTTGTCTACATAATAGCTAAGAGATGACGAGTCCAGTTTACAGCGTCAAAGCTTGTCGTGGGTTTACAGGAAGCAGGTTTTCTGGGAATGGAGTGGCCAGAGGCCAATAGGTGTTCAGATTTTAAATTGACACCAGGCTTGGCCACTGAAGGTGGATGCGCCTCTGAGAACACAGGGGTTAGAAGCAGAGCACTCCCTTGGGCTCCCTCTTTGATTTCCGGCCAGCAAAGAGGCAAGGCCTCCCCTGCCCGGCTTCGAGCTGGGCAGGGGAGGGAAAGCCTGTGGCCCGGCAGAGGTAGGCCTGACCCCTCAAGATGGAAGGGTGGTGGGGGCACCAGGAGGCGGTGGGCAGCCCCCCCAGGAGAGACAGAGGGAGAGAGGCCCCGAGAGGATTTGGGCAGCGCCCCCCCCCACCCGGAAG
>NW_005054378.1:440444-445739 GCF_000277835.1 Geospiza fortis | reverse complement strand
GGACAGAACCATGCTTCCTCGCGACACAGAGGCTGCATGCAGGGGGGAGGCGATGGCTCAGAACTGAGAGGGTTCAGTTTAGAGACCCCCCGGCCCCAGGGGGTAGACAAGTATGGGGGGGCCAAGAGGTCCCAAGAGTGAGAGGAAACTGTGCTTTTTGGAACTGGTCAAAGCACCCTTAAAAGGATAACCCTTGAAGCAGCTCTGTTCCATGTCCAGTGGTGAGAGCACTGGGCATGCAAGGAAGAGGTCACCATGGCCCCAAGAAGGACTCCTCTCCTCTTGATGGACTGAAATTGAGTATTTACAGGGTGATGGATGGAGACTTGAAATTTGGAAGATGTATTGGAAATGTGGTGGGGGGAGGAGGAAATGCTTTTTGTGGAGTTTTCATTTTCCAGGTGTGTGTGTGCGTGTGTGTGTGTGTGTTTTTTTCTTTTGTAGTTTAGTTAATAAACTTTTTTTCTAAGGTAGAGGCCTGCTTTGCTTATTTCCTGGTCACATCTCACAGCAAACACCAGGGAAGTATATTTTCATGGGGCACTGGCATTGTGCCAGTGTCAAACCATGACAAAGCTCAGTTTGTATTTTTTAATTTTCTCATGCCTTGATGAAGAAATCCAGCCATTTTTGAAACCCAAAAGCCAATAATGCAGAGGAAAAAAGTGACTCTGGTGCCAGCTTATGTCTTCCTGAAGAATCCTCCTTGAGAAAGTTGTACTGCTTCTTGCAGGTTGGGAAACTGAGACACGACCCTTCCCACAGAGTTGCCAACAATAACAGAAGAAAAGCATCTTTTCAGGAAGAAAGTCTGTTTCTCTCTTTGTTGCCTCTCTCAGAGGTTTCCTGTGCATTATTTCCCCATGATGAGCTACCAGCCAGCTCTCATTTTAATCAGAAAACCTAAGCCAGCATAAATGCCTGGACTTAAAACCAGCCTTCCTTCCTCTGACACTTTTCTGTGGATTGTGTTGAGGCATCAGAGAGCTGAAAAGCTGAGCTGGTGTGGGTTTAGAGGTTTTGTGGCAGTGCAGCTCAGCCAGGGAGGGTTTGTTCCTGAGCTGGGACTTGAGCAGCAGAATATCTCGATGCAGGGGAAGGAAGAGCCTGTGCCAGAAATAGCTGCAAGGCTCCAGCATGTCCCACAGACAACCAGGCAGACACAATCTTCCTCTAAATATCTGAAAAGGGTGGGTGAGCAGTTCCTCATGTGCTGCAGATGGGCTGCAGAGAGAGGAACTGCCCAACCAGCGCAGATGGAGGTATGGGAGAGCATGGATGTGTACCAGGAATGTGCACCAGTAAATTCTGATCCCCCACCAGTCCTTCCCCTACTCCTGCTCAGAACTGTCCTAAAGAGCTTGAAGGTCTCCCTCTGCACAGTCTGAGTCACCATTCTTGTTGTTTAACTAGCCTTGAAACACCAAAATTTCTTCATGAAAAAGGATTGAGAAAGACGTATGCCAGATGCCCAGCTCGGTTTTGGTCCAGACTGTCTAGATTTTCTGCAGGGGCTGAACATGCATCAACCGTGAAGATGCAGACAGGGAGTTTCCACAGCTGCCTCTGACAGCTTACCCCTCAACCTTTCCCACCAGGCAAAGGGAACAGAGCCCACGGGCAGGAGTTTCTGCGCAAAACTGGAAGGAAGAGAAGCTGGAAATGGGGAATGATAGTGATTAATTACTTGATAACACCTTCATGGTGTTGGCCAGTGACCAGGTTTTCTTGCCAGATACAGTAGAACACAGCACTCCATTATATGGTTTAGTGGGTGTGGTGGTGTTCAGTTCAAAAGTTGGACTTCATGGTCTTGAAGGGCTTTTCCAGCCTTTATGAATCTGTTATTTATAAATCTATGGCTTTTTTATTTCCCACAGATCCTTAGTGTCCTAAGCACCATGTGCAGTCTGGGGCCATTCATGACCTGTGGTAGTTGTTAGCAGTTTTGGCAGTTTATAGCAAATCTAGCACATAATTGGCATCATGATCATCACTTCCTGTAATCGGAAGGATCTCATAACACTGTAATTAATTTCTTACCGTGTCCCTTTTGCCATCATGCAAACAATGACAATTTCATCTCCTGTTTTAGGAGAAAAACTGTTTCCCACACTCATGTCTGCAAATTTCCTGAGTGACCCATAGAGGTTTGAGAGCACAAGACAGATAAATAAAACCACAGCTACAGTCCCAGACCAACCAGTCTGAATCACACTTTTCAAAAACTTCCATCCAGCAAAGCTGTGTGTCAGACCACTGTCACTGACATATGTGAGTACTCAGTCATGGCCTTTGCAATATAATAAAGAAAAAGGAGGAGGGAATTGGACTAATTAAAACATCTTAAACCCATCCTTTTACAGACACATTGTGTGGGAACTTAACCATTTATGAAAAGTATCTGACTTCTTAGGCATACCCTGAGCCTCTCACTAATTCCATGGCTCAGCATCCTGCAGCACTATCTGCCACCCCTCCAGAGCTCCTGCGCCAAGGCCAGATTTCCAATCAGACTTTTTGCACAGGCTGTGACAAGCTACTTCCCAAATTGCATCAACCTCTCTGAATCCAATCCAATTTGGGAGCAGCAGGTTTTCATCCAGTAGAAGTGTCCAAGGAGTTAGGAGGTGAGACCACACAGGCTTTAACACAAGGTTATCCTACTCCTGACCTGGGGAGCATTTGCTCTCTGAGCTACACAGCTTTAAGGTAAAATATGTTCTCCAAGGAAAATACATCACTCTGGACCTGGGATCCTTCCCACCCAACACTTTGTGTCTGGGGTGGAGGTGCCTCTGCCAGGGGTGGATCTCACCTAAAAGCGAATGTTTAGTTCAATTAGAAGCTAATCTCCAAGAGCAGTGTTGACTCAGCCATCCTGAGAATTTAACACATGTGCAGATGCAGACCCTTTGCTGAAGCCCAGATTTGGTCAGATTGCTCAAAACCCACCTATCCTTTCCTGAAAGAGCTGGAAAAATTATGTCTTTAGAATGCGGCAGGACACATGTCCCTGTCTGCAATAAAGCCTTCTTGTTCACTCCCTGTTTGTCTTCACTCTGCCTTTGAAGAAGTGAGATCCTCAGAATACCCACTGAACCTGCTAGCCCAAGGTACTGGAAAAACTTCCTTATGTGAAACATAGTAATTATATTAAACAAAAATTTTTAAATGGAAATAATTTTGCATTCCTCTGCAAATACAACCCCAGACCAAGCTCTGGTCAGATAAACTGGAAAAAGAGAAAAACCATTCCCAGCCAGTTCTATTGGGAAGAAGGAGCTGAGGGGTTTTAGTATCTGATAAGAACTGCCTTGCATGGTGCATGGCTGCACAGAGATGTAGCCCCTTCTCCCTGACTTCTGCTCTGCTCCTTTCCAGTCCACCCACCGAGCTCAGGGCTGTGTCCCCACCTTCCCTCTACCCTACAAAATCACCAGCCTGTTGAGCAAAATTCCTGCATGTCCATCTTCCTGTTTCAGATCTGCTATGAGTTTCCATCTGCCACCAGGCATCCTGGCTCGCTCAGCATGTTGGGAAAGCACCAAAACTTCAGAGAAGAGAGAGGGAATGGCAGGACATGGTCAATTTTCTGCTGTCTGGGAAGCCAGGACAGTGGTCTGAGCCCTCTTGGCTGTACAAAAGGGGAGATAAAGACTGTTGTTGACATGGTGGGTGTTGAGGGTGAGGAAGGCAGCTCCAGCCATGCAGAGCTGTGAGTGTCTGTGTCTCTGGTGGCTGAAGTATCTGCAGGATCTAAGGGAGGATCTGGTATTCACATGTCTGCATGTGCGCGTCTGTGTGGGAGTAGGGTTTGTATATATTATAACGAGAAGCTGCAGATGGAAACAACCCCTTTTGGTGTCTAAGGCCTGGTTCACAGCCCATTAAAATCAGCAGGAGTCATTCCACTTACAGTGGTGGGTTTTGGCCACATCTCTGCTTGCCCTTCCCCTGCAGGCCTATGGCCTCAAGGGCTGCTCCTTGCTGCATATCCTCAATTTAACCCTGTGAGCAGTGGGCCTTCCCATGTTTCCCAGAGTGGTGCCTTTACAGGGGATCTCTGGACATGCCCCCACCTCTGCTGTCACACCCTGCACTTACTGAGAGGCAGGTGCTGCTCATTCATCTCTCCTTGCTCAAGATACTGAGATGACTCTCTTTGATTTGGTTTAGTAAATTGGCGTCACCGGGGGGAGGTTTCCATCTTTTGTGTGGCTTTTATCTGAACACACTTCAGCATCATCTCCCTCCTCAGAAGCCAGAAGTTGAAATCAGAAAGGCTTACCATCCTATCACCTTCATCCAGTCTATCATGTTTCTCCCAGCTCTGCCTGAACCATGTTTAACCTGTCTGCACCCATTTCTGAAAGGTCTTCATTCTAGGTCTCAGACATCAAAAGCTGATGAACCTTTGGCCTGATGGCTGCATTCTGTGCACAGTGATGATGTTGCTTTCTCTCCTTTGGTTTTGTCAGGTTATTGCTGTGCTGAAAGAGCCCTTTAAGATCTTATCAATTCCACATAAGTGTGGTAATAGCCTGTAAACAAGGCACGTCCCTGCCTTTTGTTTTTCAGTAAAATCACATGATTATGCTCCTGAAGACTTTCACTGTAAGCCATTTTATTTCATGTTTTCCATTTGTAACAGCATTTTAAAATGTGGATGTTGGAACAGGACCAAGCACAAGGGTATCAGTCATAAAGATGCAGGGTTGTTTCCACTCATCACTCCATCATTTATGCAGCCACAGATTGCAACAGCTTTGTTTGCCACAACTTTGAGTTAGAGCTTCAAAATCAAGCTGCTTCTTCTTTCTGCACCACAAACCCTCAGCAGAAGTATTGCTGTCTGCTCTCCCCCTTGTCCTTCCCGAAATACTGCCCCAGCATCATGGCTCTCTGGATGTGTATAACCCAAGTCCTGACCAGGCTGAACAGATCCATTCAGCTTTTCAACCCTGATAACATCACAGGCTGGAGTGGAATGAGCAGAAAGGGAAGGGCTGAGCCATCGAAGCAGATCAAGGTCTGCCACGTGGGTGCCAGGGACAGTAATGTAATGTTCCACGTGAGCGTGCAGGAGATGTATTCAGGGATAATGCACTTACACAGATAGAGAATTTTTTTAATTCCAGGATTTTATCAGATCTGGAAAAATGCTGAATGAATGGGTCACTGCAGTATCAGTGTATGGCTACACCATGATGAGGGAGCGGTGTTCCTTCTCTAACATCCACGCTGTAATTGTACAGCCTCTGCAAATAATTAACTGAGTCTAACCAGACTCTT
>NW_005054378.1:424853-440434 GCF_000277835.1 Geospiza fortis | reverse complement strand
TACATTAAATCTGTATTATCAGTTCCCTCCCTCCCTCAAAAATTAATTTTCACTCTCAGACCCACGCCTCTTTATTATAATAGATAATGTGACATTTTATCCCGAATAATTTGGTGGGAATACTAGAAAGAAAGGAGTTTCAGCCTGACTGGGGGGAAGGGAAAGTCAGGGGAGACAAAAACTGCAAGAACATTCAGTCCCCATGCTGCAAGTTATAAGCTGATCACGTATACATTCATGCATACACATGTAGGCGTAGTCATCTCACTACTGCCACGTGTTGTGGTCTGGTTTCAGCAGCCAAGGCTTTCCTAGCGCTGAACTAGGAGATAAAATTGCGTTGCTTGATCCCTGGAACCCCGTGCCCAAAACGTGTGCTTGCCCCGCGGAGCTGGGGCTTTTAGGGGCAGACACAACCCTTTGAACTTTGCTTAATAGTCCTGTAGTCTGCTCCAAACTGGGCCATTCATCTGGGGGCAGACACACAGAGAGATGATGAAGTTTGCTAACACCCCTCCACTTTATACTTCAGCATCTCTCAGAGCTCTCACCACTCCATCCTTTAGCCCACAGCCAGCACTAACTCCCAGGTATGGCAATGCTGCCTGACGAGATGTTTTTCCTCAGTGCTTTTGTGTGATACCAACCCAAGGATACCCATGAGGCAAGGGGTAGCTGGGGCAGAATAGCCAGGGGGTGGCAAATGTAGAAGTGGGAAGGCTACTCAAGCTGTGGGTGTAGTTCAGCCAACAGAGACGAAATAAGATTTGAGCTGAAGTTTCCCATTAGTTGGACTCCCAGCAGTCTGTCACCATGGAAAGCTACCTTAATTAGAAGTTCCCAACACAAGCATTTATTCCAGATAATCATGAAACGTAAGACTAAACAGGTGAGTGTCTAGTAAGGCAACTTCTTGCCAGGTGCAGGTTGCTTACTGCAGTGTCTTGTACTCTGAAGCAAATACTCTTTGTGGCCCAGGGCCAGAAACAGCCCTTTGAGCTGAGGGACTCCTCCTGCTTGGACAAACAAGATACAAGGGTTGGAAAAAGGGGCAAGTGACATTTCTACTTGGAGTGAACCTCTCAGGAACTCATGTCCAGTCCTTTTCAGAGCCTGGAAAAGTGGTTTTTGTAAGTTGCCACTTACACTGAGATAGTGTATGTAGACTCTAGGGCTGGCTTGAGAGCACCCCATTCCTGCAAAGGGTTTGAAGACTTCATACTTGGCCTCAGTATGGACAAAGCACTGAGAGAATGCAACACAAAACCAACCACAATTGAACTGCTGAAGGTTTAAATGAGATTAAATCAATGAGGAAAGAAAAGAAATGTAAGTGCTGTCTTTATTCTGTGAAAATATAAAAGAAGAGCTAATCTGAAAATAAAATCCCCATGCAGAAGAAGCTACAGCAAAAAGGACTAAGTTGCAAACCACTGCTGGGGTTTGCTGTGGGTTTTGCTCAACCCAGCACCAGTGAGAGTCAGAAAAGTACCTTCTCCAGGATGAATCCTGATAGGAAAGGAAGGAAGATCGTGTGTGGAGGGGCACCCCCAGCACTGTACATCACGCTGTACATAGCAGAAGCTGGTCTGCATTGGAACCGTTTCAGCTTTATGTCCATCATTCCCAGGCTGTTTTTTCCATCTCCTACCATGGTGCATTCAGAAATGGTGGTACAACCCTTCATGGCAGCTTTCAGAGACAGTCCGCCTGTGCAGGGGAAATAGAAGAAATACATGGCATGTATCAGGGGATCCAATCCCCAACATTAATCCCACCCTGGCCAGTGCAGTCCCCATTTCCAACCTAAGAACTGCCTATTCATTACATCCATTTCGTTCCAAACCCACCAGCACTATCTGTTCCCATCCCCTGAACAAAGCCGAGGAAACAGCAAGGCCAACTTGGTTGACTTGAAATACAAGTAATTTAAGGTTTGTCTTCTTTCTTTCTGCTAAATAAAGATGACTTTTAAAAATTCTAAGCAGTTAAATTTAAAAAGTGAAAATGTCTTAAGTAGTTCTCTTTCTCTTGTTTAAAGATTCTTCTGCCCAAACTTTGGCTTCCTAAAGGGCTGTGTAACAGTACACCAGGTATTTATTGTCTCCTTCTCTCTCTGACCCTCTCATGACATTCAAACTGGATAACTTTCTCTAAGTCAGAATTGACATGGAGTTGAGAAGTCTCAATGACAATACAGCCTAAGCTATTTATTAAGAGGAATTCATTCTTGAAGTCTTTATAGGATTTTAGCCAAACCAAGAGAGAAACCTATTGACAGGCCCACTGAAACCTAAACTTGTCCTTTGCCACCACTGGAGCATTTACAAGAGGAGACCTGAGCAGGTGCTGAGTGCCTAACTCCCCATTCAGATATTCTTGCTCCTGTTGCTTGCTTTTGCTAGTGTTGTTCATGTGTCTCTGCAGTGCAGATTACGGAGGTCTGGAATAATTTTATCTCAAACTTTATCCCAAGTCTGGACAATTTTATCTCAAATACAAATAATAGGTAAAGGCTCTCCATTATCTCCTCACCTTCCTGTGCTCCCCTGCACTGCTGCTTTCTCTGCACAGTTTATCACACTGCATAGGCCTTCTCCATTCACAGTGGCTGATCAATCAAGTCAAGACAAGTTGGGAGGCTTTTTTATTTCAGTCATACACTGAATTAATTTTGCCACTCTATTTTCATTGCTGTGACTATGAAAATTCTTATTTTCCTTCATGTTGTCTCTGTGAAACATGATCTAATTCAGGGTTTGGACAGCACATTAATAAAGTCTACAGGAAGGACCTTCAGGCATCACATCATCACCTAGCAATATTATCAACTCAAAGGAACTTCATCCATAACCATTTACAAGATACTTGTTTTTCAGTCTGCTCCTACAGCTGGTTGCTGCCCTTTATTTCCATGGGTTTTTTCCTGCCTGCTGCAGCACAGGTGTGCCATGACAGGTGGAAGTCTTTTACCTGCAGCAGGGGTGGAAAGGAGAATGAGCAGAAAAAATTGCTGTCTACTTTCCTCTCTCTAATTACAGGACCTGACATAGGAAAAAAGATTTCTGATGGAGCTGTTCAAAGGCTGGACTTCAAGGCAGGGGACCTGTCCCTGGCTTTCCTCATGCAGAAGCACCACTGCAAGTGTCTTGTCCCAGGTGACTGGTATTATCCCACGGGAAAAGCAATATTTCTGCAAAGCTCCATCTGAACTTCCACTGAGCTGGCAACTGGCTTAGACCCAGGCTCACCCTCGTACATCCTAGCTGGGGTGGTTCAGGGGCTTGGTCAAGTTGGTTACACACCCATGTACCAGATTGCCCAAGAAACCAGTTCCACTCTTGATCTCAGTTATGCCATGTTATGAAGAATTCCAGCAATTATCCATGCATGACTGGGAAGAAGGAAAGGAAAACAACACCTGCCCTTTGATCAGCTTGAAGTTTTCAGTTTTCAGTTTTAAGTTCCTTGTATCTTGCTCTTTTTTTATTTCACACCTTTTGCCCATTCTTATCTCAGTAGTGCTTTGTCTTAGACTAGTTCCACCCACATTACCAAGAAGATGAAAAACAGCCCCAAATGATAGGCAGTTACCTGCATTCATTAACCCAGCAAGGTCAACACATTGGTCTTCAGATCCAGTGCAGTTTACAACTTCATTACCACACTGAAAGGAGTCCACGCTGTAGCAGGCAGGACACTGGTAACCATTGG
Organism: Geospiza fortis; assembly: GCF_000277835.1. Taxonomy (NCBI): domain Eukaryota; kingdom Metazoa; phylum Chordata; class Aves; order Passeriformes; family Thraupidae; genus Geospiza; species Geospiza fortis. The sequence goes on along the minus strand of NW_005054378.1, from coordinate 436,720 downwards.
GCACATCATTATCTGGTGGCACTGGAATGAAAGACATGGGCTGTGGCCGGTTTCATGTGATGGCCTCACCATGGGATGGATCACACAGAGAGGAGATGGGCTATAAGGAACATAAAGAGATTACATGACACAGAGGTGGTCCGACAGTCATCACCCGTGCAGCAAACCAAGTGGCTCTTTGCTTTCACCTTCCCATAGTTCACAGTGACAGGACCAAGGTTGCAGACGTGGGATGGCAGGCAGGACTTGATGGATGAAGAGATGGCCATCCCCCCTGTCATGAAGCAGAAGGCAATGCCAAGTAATTCAACATAAAGTAACAACTCCTTTCCCCTTCCCTTAGTTCCTGTACCATCTTCTAGGCAGCTGTCCCAGGGCCTAACAGGGACCCCTGAGCCCCCTGAGAAGCATCACCAGTGAGCCAGGACACTGCAGAGATGATGGTGTGATACATGCCTCTGACCCATAGCACAGGCTTGCTCAGCCTGTGTAAAATCTGCAGAGTGCACAGTCCATCCCAACCACAAGCACCCTGACACGGGCAAGTCTGGTCTGCCCATCAGCCAAGCCCAGAAGGTGCAAAGGGGAGCAGAACAGCTAAATTGAGTGTGCTTGAAGGGTGAAAGGTGGGTGCAGCAGCAAGGAAGGCAGGCACTGGAGCTGCCAGCACCAAAGCTGGTAGGATATGAGCCAGACTCCAGTCTAAAAGGCAGCAATCACATCACTGAGGCTGGGCAATGACTGAGGCCGTGCTCTAACACAACTGAGTGTCCAGCTGTGTTAGGGCTCAGCACCAGCTTTGACTTATCAGCTACAGGGACATGGTTACTGATTGATAACATTTCCTCTGAAGACAAGTTGAAAGAGCTGGGGTTGTTCAGCCTGAAGAAGAGCAGGCTCCTCTAGTGACCTCACAGCAACTTCCAGTGCCTAAAGGAGCTACAAGAGAGCTGGAGAGAGGGTTTTGACCAGGACATGAACTAATAGGGCTAGAGGGAATGGCAGCAGACTAAAAGAAGGTAGATTAAGATTAGGTATTAAGAAGAAATTCTAGACAATGAGGGTGGTGAGACACTGGAACAAGTTGCCAGGGGAAGCTGTGGGTGTCTCCCAACTCTGACAGTGTTTAAGGCCGACTGGGATGGGCCTCTAAGGAACGCGATCTACTGGAAGGTCTCCCTGCCCAGAGCAGGGGGTTTGAAACTAAATGATCTTCAATGTTTCTTCCAACCTAAACTGATTGATAATGATGATGATGATGATGATTACTATGATAAGGTGATAGCTCTGTCCTGGTGGCGCTGCATGATTGCACAGTGTCCCCATCCCTGCTTGAGGACAGGCAAGCTTCTCTCTCCACACATCACCAGGGCATCCCCAGAACAAGTTGTCAGCACCTTAGTGTAAGTCATGCTTCAGTCTCCCAACTTCCTGACTCAAAACTACTACTCACCTTCACCAGAATTAAAAGCCAGTGTTTCCCCCCACTATGAGGTTTTGATCCTTCCCTCCACAACTAAGAACCAAACCCTCCCAGTAGAAAACTGCTTCTTGAAATAGAATAAAGAGCTTTTCCTATCCCAGACTATCCTGATCTCTGGGTCATCTGTCAATAAAAGAAAAATGAACAGGCTATCCAAGGATGGACAATGCTACCAGCGACAGAAGCAGGGACAGAAAGGCAAGTCCCCAAGCCAGCCCTACTCTGAAAGCCACACTGGCCTAGAGGATGTCTCACCTATTAGGACTTCATGAAGAATAATGCCACAAGTGTCTTCACCACCAGTGCAGGTTTTCATGGGGCCAGAGCAGCTTTTTCCCATGCTGTGACATACCTCACACTGAAGGCAGGTCCCTGGGGAGAGGAGGACACATTCCTGAGCAGCGGTCATAAGGAATCTCACTTCCTCTTTCACTGATGTTTGATTTCAGCATTGATCAGCACTTTTCACATTTCTCTTCCCTCGTGTTTCATTGTGCAATCTGTGTTGGGCTTTTCCAGAGTTGCTGACGACAGCAGCCCTACAAGCCCTTTCATCCTGGCAGGCACTCAGGTGTTCCTGGATTCACAGACCCCAGATTCTCTCTTTGTAGAGAATAAGGACACCTGAGTGGCTGGGGAACAAGAGCTGCCAGCAGGTACTGGCTGTGCTCTGTACAAACTGCAGGCTTTCTCTGCAAGCATTATCTCTTTGTGTATCTCTTTGTAGGCATTAAGAGAAACCACTTCACCAGATACCTGCTGGAACACTTTAAGCAGACCAGAATATCAGATATTCTTCAGGAAACACTTAGAAAGGAATAGCATGTATTTCAACAGAGAGCAAACAGGATCTCTTCCATGACACACACCCACAGAGTCCAGCATGTAGATTGAAAGGTCCGGGGCATGTGTCACCTCCCCAAACCCAGCTAAGGCACCTTGCAGTGCCTGTGCCATCTGCTGTGACCCAAGTCCTCCAGACAACTGTGCTTTTCTGGAGCAGAGCTGAAGGACAGCTGAGATGACATTATGTCCAAAATGTCACACAGCCCTGGACATGAGTAAGATAAATGAGCTTGGAGATCGATTCAGCTTACCAAAGGTCTGGCTGCCTCAGGGTAACCTGAGTCACTCTGGTGCCTATCCTGGCTACACCACCAGTGAGCACCACAGAAAATCAGACTGTGAGCTCACATTGTTAATGCCAACACCCTCATCTGCACATTGGCTCATAGGATCAGAGATCCCCCAAGACCAGTCCCCCTCACCCTTCTGCAGTGCAAATCCCCCAAGATGAGGAGGGCTCATGGCTCAGATGGCAGCAATTGTCTCACACACTCCATTCCCAGACCTCTTTTGTGTCTCACAGCCCCACAGGTCCCAGTGAAAAACTCACCTGGGTCCAGGAAAGCCAGGAGGAAGCTGAGTCCAAGGGATACCCTCATGCTGATGGGATGTAAGCACAGGGAGCTGCCAAGCCTCACCCAACAAAGCACTGTGTGCCACAAGGGCTTTATAAACTGGGAGGAAAGGGGGTGTTTTAGGGAAGTAGAGGTTGGGGAAGTTTTCTGAACAATATATACATACTGCTGGGCACTAACATCACTGTTTGCTTTTTCTTTCAAAGCATAGGTTTTGCCTTTTTCTTCACACGAGCGATGCTGTTTGGTTTTCCCCTGTTTAGAGTGTGCATCCTGTGGGGTAAGACTGACTTTCCTGGTGATACCAGGTATGTCTCTGGTAAAGACTTTGAACAATGTTCAGCCTCCACCATCCATATGGATGATAGAGAGGAAGCCATTTGAAAAGCCCTGGTGTGCTCTCACTGTCAGGCCCAAAGAAACAAAGTACAGCAAGGAGCAGCCAGGAAATTCCCCTGTTGAGTTTTTGATGGCTGGTTTCCCATTTTGTCATTCCTATCATAGAGTCAGGAGCTCTCATGCTCGCAGTACAGTGGGAAAGCAGCAGTGCCAAAGCAGTGAACTTCCTCTCCAAGCTAGAGTGCAGCTTCAGCTTGCAGAGTGACTGCCAAAGCACAGCTTGGAGCAGGCTCAGTCAAGGGTTCTCAGGGCTGAATACGTCAGAGTAGCAAAGCCAGTACTCCAGGGTTTGTGTTTTGATATAAAACACTTGGCAGTTGATAAGGAAGTCTTCTGCTGTCCTTCTGGGCTTTAAATTAAACCAAGTCAGCATAGAGAAAGCATGGATGCTGTTGCAAGACAGCCTGGTCCCAGATTAGGTAAGGTTATAGCAGTTTTCCATGCCCTGGCATCTCATGGGGGGCTAATGAGAAGTGGCAGTGACCAGCTTGCCATTGGCCCACAGGCTCCCTGCCCCATGGGCAGGTTTTATCAGGATGTGCTGCCTCACTGAAACCACACCCCACTCTGAAGATATCCTCTTGTCCTGCACCATACTAGACACAGAACCTCCAGGACTTTTTGCATTGACAGACGGGAAGGACTGAAGTGCCCTCATGCTCCTTTCCCATTTAAGACTAACCTCTTCAAAGGACAGTTGTCTTTTGACATTTCCCAATATATTGAGTAGTCCAGTGGCACCACTTCTTAGCTAAGCCCACCGTGCTATAAGAATGGCAATCACACTGGGTAAGAGCCTTGGTCCCCCATTCTTCATAAAGCTGATATCACAAAGAAACCAGGGAGAATTATATCTTCACCCAGAAATTCTTTTTCAGCTCAGAAATGGTCTCATGCTGCAGTAGATATGTTAAAATGAAATCAAAGTCCTGACTGCAGCCTGTTCAGGATTAAAATTAATTTCTTATTGGTCTTAAACCTCACAAAGAATAAAATCATGTCCCCAGGCAGGCAGGGGTACCTAGATTGGGGTGATTCTGACATTTGACTAAATATGGGACTGCAGATACAGATAGGAAGATGAGAAGGTGTGACTGCCTCTGGTGATTTTAATTTCATGCCCTTTCATTTAAGATGATTAGTGAAGTGCTTGGGGGCTTTTCCTGAACAATATGAGCACACTAGTCTCAGTGAATCATATAGAACTCACCTGTTTCCCACCTCTCAGGCAGGGAGGGTATGAAGCTGCAGCCTTTTCATGTGCTCTTGCAGAGATGAAACCAAGCACAGCAAGGAGGAGGCACCATCTGCAGCAATAAGAGACCTGGAATATTGGACTTCTTAGAGAAGGTGAAAACAAAGGTGCTCAGGGGACACCCAGTCACATCATACAGGTCTACAGAAAAACAGGGCTGGATAGGAAAAACTATCATGGGGGGTTTACATTAGGTATTGGGGAAATTTTCAAACAGTGTTAATAGTGAAGCTGAATGCCTAGGAAGGTGTGGATCCTCCATCCTGGGTGGCTTGGAAAAACAGACCAGACCAGTATTTATTAGGGGATTATATAAGTTGATAGGATCCTGCTCCAGGGCTCAGAGATGGATTAGAAGCTCTCTCTCAAGATTACTTCTAAATTGGTTCTTATATTTTAATTTCATGGTGTGCATGAAGTTCCTGCCATCTGCAGTGTGTCCGTGCTTCCAGAAGGAGAGAAGGATGATAACACAGCAGTCACATCTTCAGGGAGGTGAGACAGAGGCTGGGGAGGTCAGAGAAATCTGTGAGATGAGAAAAACTAAAAATCCAACCCTGAAAATAGCATTGGTAGGAAGGGGAGATGAAAAGGGATAAAATGAAAAGGAAGATCATTCTACGATCAGCAGAGGAAAGACACCCATCTAGATGCTAGAGCAACTAAAAAATATATGTGAATTTTTCCTGCAGAGTTGTAGCGAAAAATTCCAATGGGTTTCATAAAATCAGAGGATTGTTTAGGTTGGAAATGACTATTAAGAACAGCCATCAATTCAATGGTGCCAAGCCTACCAATAAACCATGTTTCTAAATGAAATATCCACACATTTTTTAAGGATGTCCAGGGATGGTGATGCCACAACTTCCCTGGGCAGCCTCCTCCAGTGCTTGACCACCCTTTTTGTGAAGAAATTTTCCTAATACCCAATATAAATCTCTCATGGCATAACCTAATGCTATTTTCTCTCATTCCAAGAGCCCAAACATAAAGGTATCTCTTCAAAGCCTGAAAATAATATATCAGATTTACATTACAGCTGAAGAACCCGGGTCAAAATAAATCAAAGTGACAAAATTGTGACAAAGAAAGTAAAGGTTAGAAAGAACCGGGGTTATCAATTCCTGTAGGAGATAATGAAGGTAAGCCTTGCACAGTCCTAGCTGGCGTTCAAAGGGAGGATTCCTAAGGGAGAATTACAATGTTGGCTTTAAAAAAGAAGAAGTGAGGTCAGAGCTAAGGATAAACCCTCTGATGGTGAGATCAGCTGGGGCCAAGAGGAGGACCCTCTTCCTGTGATGAAACACTTGAGAAGGAACCAGGCGGAGAGGATGTGCCTGGGTGAAGTGTGAATGCAACAGAGCCCTGGAGCCAGGCAAGCACAGAGTGGCTGCCAGCCCTCATCCCTCACAGTCACTGCAGCACTGTGACAAGGGCTCCCCTCCCAGCAGCCCAGAGCCAGCAAAGCCCTTTCTGCAATGGCAGACATATTGGTGGTCAGGATGAAGCCCTGTGCACAAGGCTGGGGTGCTCAGCTGCATCCAAAGGGTCGCCCAGAGTACTGGCAGCCACAGCAGAGCTGTCACCTCTTACCCACATTACCAGGACATAGATCCTGAAAAATGCTGGAGGGACCATCACCATAGCCATTTTTAACCACAATGTGTCTCCTTTTCTTCTTCTCTTTAGAAGGCAGTGCTAACTTCCCAGCCTCACTGGGCTAACACTTGGGCTATGCTAACATGAGGTTGTCTCTGACCCCAACAGCTTTAATATCTCCAGTGAAAGAACGTGCTAAGTAATACCTCTGGTAAAAGAGCAGTGTTCCAAAAGCCCAGGCACAGGTTCTGTGGGAGCAGTAAGGCAAAGAGGTCCCCTTACCTCTGCTTAACCATGGTACAAGAAGACAGAACCACAATGTGTTATGACATTGCAAAGGTGAAGTCATCCAGCCCATAAAAAAAGCTATAGAAGAAGACTCAAATCAACCCATTTTCTGAGCTGATTCCTAGTTCTCCAGAAGAGAGATTGGCAAAAATTGCTGGTCTGGTTAACCAGGCAAGGAAACAACACAGCAACTCTAACCCCTCCATGCAGGGGTTAGTGCATCTGTCCCAAAGCAGGAGTCTCACCATGTGCTTGCTGACTATAGCTGAGGAAGTTTTCACAGAATCACAAAATGGTTTGAGTTGAAAGGGGCCTTAAGGACCATCTAGTTCCAACCCCCTCCCCCCTTCCAGTAGACCAGGTCAATTTGACAGTCATTTGTCTTAGATGTGATGGCACAAATAAATGAACCAGCCAAGGGGTAGGTCAGTATAAATGTGATTGCCATTCCTGATATGGAGCTTCCCAAGGTATCCCCTCAGCTGTGCTCCCCACAGTGCTTCACCAAATAACTCTAGGCCAGAAAGAAGGGGATTTTATTCCCTCTCCCCACCTACTGCTGATGTGGGATCAGTGCTTAAAACAGGACCTGGGGAGGGAAGGCTGGTGGCACCAGATGGTTCAAGGGAGCAAAGTCACACCCATGGCTCCCTGGGAGTCAGAGAACCAAGAGCTTGTCAGGAAGGAAATTACTGTGTGTCTGGAAGAGCAGCATTCCTGTAGTAGGGTGCCAATTCTCACACATTACTTTCCCATGAGGACCTTACATGGCATGGTGCCAGTGCCAGGTCCCAGGTGGCTGCACTGAGCCCTCTCCTTGCACCTCTCCCCAAACTGGTGCTTCTTCCCTCTTCCAGCCAGTGCTGGATCTGCCTTTCTTAAAAATGCCCTTCAGGGTTCACTTTCCAGCCAGCCAGGTCAGTCCTTTAAGGTGAGAGCTCCTGTTGGCAAAGAATTTGTGAACCAGGGAAGAGAAGTTGAAGGCTAGAAATTATACGAATGTAATAACATAAAACTGCTTCCTAAATGCTCTCTTCTGTGGTTAAAAAATATGGCAGTTAACATGTTATTGCACCTGTGCAGCAACACTCCTGAGAAAATGCACAGAATCAAATTGCTGAGCACTACCAAATCATGAAACTTCCTCTTTCAAGAGACCAAGACATTTAAAGGAGTGCAAGGGACATTTTATTTTACCTTTGACACTATGCCATTTTTGCCATTAACATTGATGAATTGTTGGCACTCTGGCCAGTAGTAACCTTTTCAGCTGGAATAATCACCAGGGAATCCAACTGTTTTCAAATATCCTGAAGGAAAATAAATTTGCACGCACTTTAGTGTGTTCAATGAGCTCCCTGTTCCAGCATGAATCATCAGCAATGCCATCTCTGAGCACTCAAGAAAACAGCACCTGTTTAATCCATTGGTGGATGATGTAGAAAGTACATCCTGATTATTTACACCTCTTATTAGACATTCATATTTCAACCTCCTCTTTGGTGAACTTCTCCAGTGTGCAGCAGAGCTCATTCACTGAGAGAGTTCCAGGCTGGCGGCTGAGGCAGAGCAGTTTGCCAGTTTTAACTGGTACATCAAGCCAAAGTTAATGCTGCATGCTGTGGTATCAAAAAACCCAATGAATACATAAGATGAATTCTTTTAATACGGAACTAATATCCACACATTATATTTATTGTTCACGGGAGTGGTTAGGAATCTCAAAATGGAATAGAAAGTCAGTGTTCCAGGAATCATGTCTAAGTGGGCTCTCAAGTAACCTGGATCTGCTCTTGTCCCTTGAAAAAGTAGCCTGACCCCAAGCCCCTGGCAACTTGATTTAATGTGTTTAGATGGCTCTGTTTTTCCTGCTTTCTGCACAAAAAGTCTCCCATATAGCTGGAGATGATGATGAAGGTCCCAGGTCCTGGGAGCCAATGGACAAGTGGCAGCCTTCTACATCCCACTGGAATTTGTGAAGGAATTAGTGAGAACAATGGGAACCTATACATTTATTTGAAAAGCCTAATTTTGTGGTGGGAAAAAAGGAGCCAGCCAAAGACAAACTGGTGATGAGGCATTGATACACTGCAGGTGGTAAGCTGATCTGGGAGATTTTGGAGGACAAAGATCCATTCAGCCACTCATCTACTCCTTCCCTCTGGCTATCCACTGCACCCATCTGCACACCTCTGGCATGGAAAACCTCCTTAAAACAGACTACATACTTGGAAACAGGAGATGAGAATTGGCAGAGGCATTAATTTTTGCCCTGGACTGCATTTTTTCTAAAAAATATCACTCTATCTATTTTCCACCTTCTGTCTTCAGTCAATTACTAACCAAGTCCCACTGACAGGAAAAAAGATTTTACCATGAAAAGCAGGAGTCACAGGTGAGTAAAACCTGCCTTGGAAATGGACAGGTGCAGCCAAATCAAGAAAAATAAAAGTAAATTGTTACTGCTAGGCTTGAGAGAAAAGACTATGTTGTGGCTACAAACTCTGCACATAGTGGGAAATATTTGAAAGCAGGCAATTCTTTGAACCTTTACACAGATGCAAACTGCCTGTTTTACACTGGAGATCTTTGAAGTGTGATGATCCAGAGAACCTCATTTACCACTTTTTCTTAAGCTGAAGTGATCTGGAACTGACTGAAGCCTCCTTACAATTTTTGACATTCCATCTCTCACTAGTGTGATGTTACTCCATCAATGCCATCCTTTTCTGTTGCAGGACTTTTCCTGAGTCTGGTGAAGTCATCCAGCCCATAAAAAAAGCTATAGAAGAAGACTCAAATTCACCCCTTTTCTGAGCTGATTCCTAGTTCTCGAGAACAGAGAGAACTAGGATGATGCACATATCATCCCCAGTGAGCCCAGGTGTTATGTGCTTTTCAGCATCAGTTTCTGTCTCCTCTTGCCAGGCCTTTTTTGTGAAGCGCCACACATTGCATAAGGAAGAACCCAGAAACACATGCCCTGCCAGCACAAGGAGACATGATCCAGATTTCCAAGTGATGCTCATCTTTCCCATCCCTTTCCAGTCCAACATTATTCATTGATTGATATGCCTCATAAAATAAAGGTATTCCGAAATGAGTATGACAGCACTAAGAAGATCATGTTAGCTTAAAGCCTGCATTGGTCTGGGCAGTTTTTAATTATCAGTTACTTTCAGAAAGCAAAATCTGTTGTTGGATTTGTCTGGTTGTTTTTTCATTCTCTCACACACTCATGAGGAAATGCATCCATTGCTCCGGGCAAGGCAAGCCTCCAGGCAAAACAACTGTTTGACAAGTTGTGGTACTGTGGATGTTCCAAACTGAAATAGAGTAGGTTTAGATAAGATATTACAAAAAAATAATATCTTTACTGTGAGGATAGTGAGGCACTGGAACAGGTTGTCCAGAGAAGCTGTGGAAGCCCACACCTGCAAGAATTCAGGACTAGACTGGATGAAGCTCTGAGCAGCCTGGTCTAGTGAAAGGTATCCCTGCCCATGGCAGAGGAGCTGGAGCAAGATGATCTCTAAGGTCCCTTCAACCCAAACCATTCTGTGATTCTGCATTCAAATATTACAGCAAACATCAGATAAATATCCAGAAGCAGCAAACAGTGAATGACAGGAGTAGAGACCCAAGCAAAACTCCAGAGCACTCAGCATGGAGGTGCCTGGGGTAGCTCAGCACCAGCTGGAAGAGCTCATGGCACAGCACCATGTGGAGACATGGGTTCAGGTCCTGTGAGCAGGCTGGGTATGGGGTGCCATGCTGGCCTCCAGCACCCAGAGCAAAAGGAGCTGTCCAGTGTGGCATGGAGGTGCTCACACAGCTGCTTCCCACCTGGTTTCACCAGTGATGGGAGAGCTCTGAAACCAGTGCCAGATGCTGTTGGCCCATGTCCAGAGCTGTGTATGCCACAAGACAAATGACCTTGGTATTGCACAGATTGGAAAGAAGAAGGTAGAAAGTGCCAAGTCACCTGAATGGCCTTGCAAGGGACAATCAAGCTTTTCCATGACTTGTGCCTCGAAACCTGAGATCAGTTTTGGGCCTCACATTACAGGAAAGACACTGAGCTGCTAGAGCATGTCCAGAGAAGGGAGCAGAGAGGGCAGGGAGTGGAGCTCAATTTTGATGAGGAGCAGCTGAGGAAGCTGGGGTTGTTTAGTCTGGAGACAAGGGGGCTCAGGGGAGTCCTTCTCCCTCTCTACAACTCCCTGTCAGGAGGGTGTTGCCAGGCTGGGTCAATCTCTTCTCTCAAGCAACAAGTGACAGGGCAAGGTGAAATTGCCTCAAGTCATGCCAGGAGGGGTTTAGATTAGATATAGGGAAAAGATTTTTCACTGAAAAGCATTGTAGAGCTCTGAAACAGGCTGCCCAGGGAAATGGTGGATCATCATACCACAGGTGTTAAAAAAACATGTGTATGTGGCACCTGAGGGCATGGTTTGGTGATGAATGTGTGATGGTGGTAGGTTGAAAATTGGAATCATGATCCTGCAGGTCCCTTCCAACCTTAACAATTCTTTCTACGGTTCTGTGTCATGCTTTTACCTACTCATACCAAAAAGATATGGACCAGGACTTCTCACTCACTAACAAACATCCTGGTGGTGGGGATAAAAACCATTCTGGCAAGGAGCTCTCTCCAGGATACTATATGATAAGGAATACATTTTCACAGATAGGCCCTCACTCTCCTATAACAACCAAAAAGTCACTGGTTTCAGCAAGTCAGAAGATCAGGCTACAGATACCCTGGCTATATGAAATTAAAATCTTGCAACAGGAATATCCCTAATAAAAAGTTTCTTAACTTATCAGTGACATATATGCAAACAAAATCCCCCCCAAATGTGGTCTGTAATCAGTCTGCCCTGTTTTTTCAGGCCTGGGATGTTACAAATGTACCTGATAGGGATGATATACTGACAAATGGCTGGTGTTTGTGTGTCTTTTAGGCCCCAAGCAATCATCTGGGAAACCACAAGATTTTAATGAACCTGCCCCAGAGACATTAGGTTTTATGGAAACAGATTAAAAGAATTTAACATAACAACTTAATCATGCAGTATAATGAGAAAATTTTAAAAAATGCCATATAGATAAGACATGGGAAATTCCAGTCCCAGTGATATGAAATGTATGGAAATTATAATCAGGGGGATACAGAATGAAAATGAAAACAAATGTGAAAGACGAAAGGCAGGTATTTAGAACAGGGATCATAAGATTATTAAAAGACTAGGGCAGTTACATATAAGAGAAAAATTCCTAATGCAACATTTTTCAAGAAAGTTTTTGTCATCTTTACTTTTTTAACTTTTGCATGAACATAGAGGGAAAGGTTAAGAAGTACAGCTTGGTTCCAGATCACTGCTTGGTCTTAAGGAGGACTTGAAAATGTCTGTATCTC
>NW_005054378.1:394762-424832 GCF_000277835.1 Geospiza fortis | reverse complement strand
ATTCTCTGTTTCACAGAAAACCTCATCAATGAGGGTCACCTCACTCTATATTGCAAGGCAAAAAGGCTTGCAAATAAAGATGAAAATGAAGGTGAAGCTGGGAAAGACACACTCTTCTTACACACTCACATATCCCAAGACCAGAGAAATAAAGAAGCATAGACTGCACACCCCACCACTGGGATCTGGACTTCCAAACCCTGTCAGTTTTGTGGGTGAAGATCAGTTTTGAGGCACAAAGTTGAAGACAGCATTGGACCCCAAGCAGAGTCATTGATGCAGGGCTCAAATCTGCTGAATGCTGCCCCTGAAAGGCCAAGTGAAGCTGCTCCTAGGGGTCTGCTGCAGCTCCTGCGTCAGGCCTGACAGCCACACAGGGATTTTTCAGACACTGTGGAGCATTTCAAACGCTACCTAAATGCATTTGGTTGCCCAAACTGCAGTCTTAGCCTGCAAATTCAATCACACCTGAGGAGGTGAGGTATTGCATTACCCCTACAGTTTTCCCCATATCAGATAATCCAAAGCCATAAAACCCACAGATTCATCAGACACTCTGAAAGTGCTTTGCATGACACAATCCCTAGGGAAATTTAACTGCAACAGACCCAGTTATGCCAGCACTGTGTGTATGCATAGAAAGAGGCAGCACCAGGTCCTAAACCCCTCAGTGAAGAGACCTCAGCTCAGGTGTGGTGCTGCATCCCCTGCCCTTCCCTGGCCGCACTGCAGCTGAGAAATCCTCACTGGCCACAGCAGCTGGGCTCAGCTCTTCTTGAGCTTATTAGAAACTGCTCCCAGGAGCTGCTGCACTCTAACAAGCTCCTGTTTTCTTTATGAACAACCTTGGAAATTATATTTCTTCCCTGAATAGGAGAAGCATCCCTCTTCTCACACTTTCAAAGAAAGCGCTGACCCAGATTCTGGCCAGGATGAAGCTTTCTTATGACTAAAGCCCACAGCCTTGTGACCCTGTAAGAAATGATCCAAAATTAGACCCTTGGAGCTCTCCTGAGCCCCAGCAGGCTGTGACCAGCAATCTCCCTCTGAGTGGGGCCTCTCAGAGCCAGCCAACTCTCATGTTTGTTGTGCTCAGAGAATTGCTGGGTGACAATGAATCCTAGGCCAACACCCCTACTCCTCGGGGCCAAACCCTTGGACCACTGGGGAGGTGCAAAGGCATATTTCCCTAGCTTAGAGGGGAATCTTTCACAAGCACCTTCCCTGCACTGACTCTTTGTCAGTGTGCATGCGCATGTGCATATGTTAGGGTAAATCTCAGAGAAATGCTGCTTTCTTAGATGTTTAAGTATCTTAGATATCTAAGTTAGGCTTGTAAGTAAAGTCATAAGCTAACTTAAATACTGCTTAGTGTTTGTTCTTTTGCTAAAATGATAAGTTTAACTTCAAAGTTATAAGTTAGGTTAAACACTGTTAAGAGTTATTCCTCTGTTAAATTGTTAAGGTTAAATTATAAGTTAAGTTTAAGGTATAAATTAAGGTTAAGTTATAAGTCAAGCCTAAGTACTGCTGCGTGATGTTAAGATTCTAGGCCGTATTCCTTTTTATCCTTGCCCTCACTCTCCTTTTGTCTCACACACACACATATGGATAGTTCTTGGCTCATTTCTGTTTTGATTGGCTGGATTTTGTTGTTGCTTGTTTTTCCTTGGTGTGCCTCAGCTGTCCAGTGAATAGTAGAGTGAATCTTGCCAATGAACTTTGTCATGCTGTTGCTCGATTGTAAATCTGGTTTTTACTGATACCCTTGCTGGTGATTCTTTAAGTGATTTCAAACACTCATGTGTAACAACAAATGACCTAAGTGAGCTCCTCATGGTCTCTTGGACAGCATAAATACCCTTCCAAAAATGACCCTGTAAAGTACCTGCTGCTTGTACTTGCATCACTCATTCCCCATGGCAGTCCCACTGTGGTGACAACCCTGTGTGGCAAGGTTGGAGACAGTTCAGAAACGTCACCAACTCTGAAAGCAACGTGCAGGTGAGTCAAGACACAGCATCTGTGGGGGTAGCTCCAGCTACTCTGATCTCTTGTTTTAGCCCCTGTTGCTAAGGGAATAGCTTATGTGCTTCACATGGGTTTGCAGCCACCAAGATCTGCAATTTATGAGGCAGAAAATCACTGTGGAATACACGTCTTGACCTGCCTTTTGTCTGTGCCAAGGAATAGATTTTTTTCCTGCCATACTGGCCTGTCAGAGAGGAATTGTTCTTTGGTGTGGAGCTGGGGAAGCAGAAAATTATTGCCCTCTTCCTATGCATCCCAGGGGCTCCTAGTGCCAGAAAAAGAAGCTGTAGCCATGTGAAGTAAAGCTGTGGTGCAACTTAAGTTTACCTTGCTGACAGAAATGTATTCCAAGGATTAGCTCTGATCTGGCAGGCTTTGTTTTGGATCAGACCCAGCATAGAGTGTACTGTGCTGTCTCTAGGTCAAATCAGGTGTCATTTGACTGCACTAAGCCCTTACAGCATCTCACCATAGCAGTTAAACCAAGATCACATCTTCCTTCTTCTGTATTGTCTGTTCTGTGTGTGCTTCTCCTTCTCCTGTTTCCTCCTCCTTCTCCCTTGTGCCAGTGCTCTTGTGCTCCCCTGGAAAGGCATTTCATGGAGCAGATCAGCAATGAAAAGGGAAATGTGCTCAGGCCATGCTGGCAGGGACAGAGAGGACAAGGTTGTAGCTGTCCACATTTAGCTTGGCTGAGACTGGCAGGGAACCACACACCAACTTTGTGCATGTGCTTAGTCAGGCACGCATAAAAACATTTCTGTTGCCTAAAGTCTGTTTTACAAATCTCAGCTAATTGAATTTAAATTTATTCAGAACTCAAACCCTGTTTTGATTCAAATCTGTGTTGTAACATGGCCCAGAAACACACAGACCTGGTACAGAGGGTTAGGGAAGTACAACCCCCTCCTTCAATCACACAGTCCCTGACTTTTTTTGCTGGGATCTTTTGCAGGATCTCAGGTTCAGCTTCAGGGATGTGAGCCCACCTCCATCATGGACTGAAAAACTCAGTGAACCCCCTGCAAAGGAAGCTAAAAAATTAATTCCTCATCACATGGGGCTGAACTGACTCAATGCTTGAAAACTCAAATATGCCATAGGTCTCTTATGACATCCCCATTCCAGGAATGATCTGGTGACTCCCATTTCTTAGGCCTTCCTTTGCCTCAGGCTGTCCAGAGTCTGGTTTGCTATAGATTCAAAGCTAACAGCATGACACTTAAGCTTGCCACCAATAATACCATGTGTCTGTAACATGGGATCCCCTACTGTGCTGGGCTGACATACCGAAAGGGCAAATGTTCTTTCTTCTCATTTTGCTCTGCACTATGGGCCCATCGTGTCATGGTCAAAGAAAACGTGCTCCTCTTATGGACTGCAGAGGTTCCATGAGGGGGATGAAAAAATCTGCCTAAACAAAAACCAGGATTAAACCAGGGTAATCCTGGACTATAGGCCAGTGCCTGCTTATCCAAAATGCCTTTGGCCTCAAAGGAAATGGCTGTCTAATTAATATCACCAGAATTAGCATGTGCATGATTTGTATGAGGTCTCTGCCAACGTTGCAGTCGGCAAGAGCGGACTTTGCCAAGAGCAGCCTGCTGGCAAAGCCCCATATTTTCCTCTGCCTTGAAGCATATCTCCCCTCATTCCAGATATTCTCCTCCACCTGTGGTCTGCTCCTGCCAGTTCAAAAGTCCCCACCCATGGGGCACATTAATCCCTTCAGAGTCAGCCTCTGCATCCACTAGGAAAGAGAGCTGGGTCCCTTATGCAATATCTAATCAGCACTCTAAGCCAGAGATGGTTTTTGTCCCCTTTTCAGCCTGGAGCATGGATGCAAGACACAACTAGCTCAGAGCTTTAACAAGACATCACCAAGATGAATCATTACTACTAAGTTATGTGATTACTTAACAATCTGTATACATAACTGGATGAAATGAGCTATCTCTCCTGTCTTCTTTCTCCTTTGTCCAATCTCCCCAATTATCCTCATCTACTGAAGCCAAGATCCTTTCAATACCTCCAGCTTGCCAGGGAGAGCTGCCCCAGCTTGCTATTTGAATTATAACACACCCTCTAGAAAAGTCTCTGGCTCAGAATTCACTTAAGTGAGCATATCCCTTAAGTGCATAACAAGAAAAGCACAGTTGGGTGAGTAATTGATTCCACTCAGATTGAAATGGAAAAATCTCGTTGGGTCCTACTCTCAGTTTTCTGCTTCTGTACTTGCTCAGACTGCAGCAGGTCTGTTTTCAGGGATCAGAGATGAAGTGAAGGCTCTGGGCTATCCTCCCTGCTGGGGTGCTGGCTCAGGGACACCACCTGGGATTCACAAGCAGCTGCTCCTTTACTGTTAAAAGAGAGCTGGGAGAGGGAATCCCAGGGCTGCGCAGGTGGAAAGGACATTGGGGGTTGGAACTAAATTATCTTTAAAGTCTCCTTCAATCTAAAAAATTCTATGATTCCATGATGGGAGAGAGATTGTTTATAAGATAATGTAGTGCAGGGATTGGTTTCAAACTGAAAGAGGGAAGCTTCAGATCAGATATTAGGAAAAAAATCTTTATCGTGAGGGGGGTGAGACACTGGCACAGATTGCTCAAGGAAGTTGTGGATATCCCATTCCTCAAGTGTTTAAGGCCATGTTGGATGGGGCTCTGAGCAACCTGGTCTAGTGGAAGACATCACTGCCCACAGTAGGGGGATTGGACCAAGACAACCTTTAACATCACTTCCAACCCAAACCATTCTGTGATTCTGTGCTCCTTCTTGGGGCCTTCTCTGAAGAGCTGTTTTGCAGTGGGGTGATGTTCAGACACTCAAAACTTGACTCTAAAATGTAAGATTGAAATTAGCCCCAAGACACAGCACAATTTTTGGAAAGGACACTTGGACACCAGGAGTCATGTGCCTCCCAGAGGAGGAAAAGAAGGATCTCAGACTCGAAAGGAAGTTGAGATCTCTAGATTTTTATTCAGGAGAAGAGTTGTAGTGGTGCAATTTTTCACAACAAAGATAGGTGGAGGTAAGCTGCATCCCTCGGTGCCTCCATGCAAGGATGGCCACCTGATATGGAGCAGCTGTTTCTTGTCCTGCCTTAACCTATCTGGGGCTGAAGGATCTCTGACAAATTTTTTGCTAGGTGCACACGCAGCACCTGCCATGGCGGAACCTGGAGCCCAGCAAACTTGTCAATCTAAGGAGACAATAAATTTGGAAGATACAATCTCAAAGGACAAAGAGTAGAGAAAGAAGCCTCTGCAAGGGCAGGGACTTCTTCTTTAGCAAAACCAACCAATTTGTGTTTGCTTCATGTGTGGGGAGGAAAGACTGAGCAAGAGCAACAACCGGAGCAAGTGTCAGCCTAGCCATGTCTAAACCAGACAGGCCTTCTTGTCCCTCTGACATGCCTATCTCCAGCTATCCTAGCAATATGTCTGTTTATCCTTTGCAGATGGCATGTTTGAATACTGGACGCAGGATGTAAATGGTGTCAGCTCTGAATGCACAGTGAGTACCAACCACCACATTACAAGAGTTCTGTGCTCACAGTACTGCTGCCCTTCCACCAGTGGCGGTGAATAGAATGCCTTCCTTTTTCCATAGGAGGGACAGCAAGTGCATAGAAACAAAAGTCCGTGGTCCTAAAATACCCATTAACAAGGTTTAAAGAAAACATGAGATTTGTTAAGAGTTTTGCAGAAAGAATTGTGGCACCCCTCTCGGCACCACCCTCAATGTAATCCTTCATGACATCACCCTTCTAGAAGAACAACCCAAGGTGTCTTTCCATATGTTCAGGCTGGTGCAGCTGAAAGTGGGAAATTGGCTCAGGACTTCCTGAGGCAAGGGAGGAGGACTTTTCCCCAAACATTGATTTTCAATGGATTTCCATCTCTGTTTCTTAATGTGCTTTTTGTGCACTCTTGATTCCCACCAGTTATTCACCCCAGGGCAATCACTTGAGTGTTGCCACTCTATTAAATATGAATTGAATTAGACAGGAGGCAATTATCTGTGTTGGAACTTTCCCAGGGTATCAGAGCTGAGATCCTCAGCAATATCTGATGAGATATTTACAGACCACAAGCAATGCAGTCATTATTTAAAATTATGGTGTTTCCCACACTGCTTCTTAGTATGTTTTTGGGACACTGGGCTTCAGAGTAAGTCAGAGAAAGGAGTTAAATCATACCTCTCTATCACAAAGCCATAGAATTTTCCTTTGAGATCTCTTTGAGTGCAGATCTGCTGCTACAGCTTTTTTATTCTCAGGTGGCTGGAAAACAATTCTTTGATATGAGCCATGTTTTGTTGTGCAAATTGAGCCTTGACATTGCTGAGTCCATGGGAAGGGTCCATCATCAGTGCAGGTACTGATGATGGATATTCCTCCCCTACCTTGCCCTGACTGTGATATCTTACCATATTCGTAGAATCACAGAATATTCTGAGTTGGAAAGCACCCACAAGGATCACCAAGCCCAACTGCAGTTGTTAATGTCAGACTGATTATGAGCCAACAATGCGCTCCCAATGCAAACTGGGCAAACCACATGCTGGTTTATGTCAGGACTTTTGCGGCATGCAGAGCAAGGGAGTTACAATCTCCACTGCTGGGTCTCCAGTTCAACAGGGCTACTAAGAAACTGGAGAAGGAGCAGAGAGCTACAAGAGCAGGAGACAGAATACGTGTCCTAGAAAGAGTCTAGAGAGATGGAATTAGTCTGGTGAAGAGGAGTCTGAAGGGAAAATCTAAGAGGAGCCAACAAATAGTTGAACTACAGTGATGGAGCTTTTCTCAGCAGGTGCAGTTGACATAAGAAGGAGTAACAAAATGAACTCTGGGAGGGCCACAGTGGACTCGAGGTAAAACTTTTTAGCTGGTGTTGCAAAAGGATAACTAGAGGTCCAGCACTGGATGTGAAAATAGTCAATGGCCTATAAGCCAAATCACATTCAAAAGAGCAAGTGGGATTCACAAATCACACGATTTATTGAATGCAGCACGTCAGGGTTTTTGATCTGCTGGTGATAATGCAGACCAATTACACATAGCACCAGCAGTACAATTGCTATCACAAGCTTAATATCCCATGTCAACACTCACACAGCTGAGGACATAGGGCTTACCGAAAGGTGTCCATTCCAGGGAGGGTGAAGAGAACAAACCTGTCAACCTTCATGTCCAATTCTGATCCTCTGGTTAGATGCAGCACTGAGGTATTTTTTATACCTTGTTAACCATTATTGTGCAAAGGGCTGTGGTTGGGACTGTGGTAAATTCTTCCATTCTTTGTGGGCATATTGTATAGGATATTTCTTGATAGGAGATGTATTTGACATTTGTGGGTATGGGGTAGAATAACGAGACCACACAGTCTATACCTCACTCCATGATCCCATGCACCAATGCCACAGTGACACAAACCACAAGGCCTCCATCTGCTTTCCATGCTTCCACCTGTGAGTTCCATGACATATTGAGCTTTGCATTTTCTACACTGTTTTACACTTACAACAGCTGGGATGTATTGATTTCTCGAGGTCAGAATTGAAGGCATCTGAGACGGTAGCTCATGTTCGGACTCAGGTGTTTATTATTTCTTATCAATAAAACAGTCTCAAGAATATGAGTTCTGCAGCCTTTCATTACTAAGGAACAAAATGGCTATCTCTTGTTACAAGGTCTTTTAAGACTAAACTATCTAACTAAGAAAAGACAGATTATTTTCCCTTTTAACTCAATAACTGATCCCTTGAAGCCCACAATGTGGACTTTTCTGTTTAATTACAAAACATCACCCAAACCCATGAAGAAGAAGGAAGAAGAAGGCACAGAAGAAGGAAAAAGAAGGTAAAGAAGAACAGTTTGCCTCCACCTTAAAACTTCCATCTTGCTTCATATTTATTTCTATATTCTAAAATTCCAAACTCGAAGTTTTCCACCCTGTGATATTACACACTTCTAACCAACTACACACCCATAATCCCAGGACTATCAATCCATTTTGGAAGCCTGTTTCATGGCCTCAGGTCAAAGGCAGTGTTTCTGGTAGGTCTGTGCCTTTAAGCACAGAAAGTTTAAAATTCTCAGCATCTAAGATTCCAACAGGGATGGAGAACCAGCCCTGGGTCTGGTCACCAGAGTTATCTCCATCCTCAGAACACAGATAAATCAATGCATGTAAAGTGGCCGGCCTTGTAAAGTGCTGGGGATAGCCCAGCTAGTCTGAGCAGGAGATTGAAGTGAAGGTCTCTGAAGATATCTTCAGACAAAGCTTCTGGGGTTCAGTCTTCCCATCAGCTTTGCCAACTTTTTGTGGGGGTGCAGAGAGGTTCAGTGAGTTGTTTAAGTTGAAAAATAAGCCAGAAAATTACGGTCTGTTTCAGGTAGATACATTCTAGCTCTTCCTATGCCAGCCTGAGAGCTGTGATGAGTGATCATCAGCAGAGTCTCTGAGTCGCCACCACTACCAACCAAAAGTGTACAGGACCATTGGTAATCTAAAATAGCCTCTGCTTCATAGTAATTTGTATTTTGGGATTGACACAGCTGCTGGCTTGCTCACTGAGCTGAATTCATGCCTATGTTGCACATGAACAAAATATTACAGCCCACAAAACCTGGCCTTGACTTACTGTTTGTCAGACCCAGTTCAGAATGTAATGAGCCTCATGTGCAAGTGTATGTAGGAGAACAAAAGTCCTGCCTCACCTTATAATAACAATTCAGTGTAAGTAATTTCACAGGAAACAGACCTCCTAATCAAGTCAGTTATGAAAGAGCTCATTTGTGGGGAGAGGAGGCAAGATTTGAATCTGAACAGAACTTCACAGTCAGTTTTGGTACAAAAGAAAGATAAATACTGAAATTTATCAGCATTTGCTTCCATGAAGAACAATTTAAGGCTGCATAGCTTATCTAAGGAAAGCATGACAGGACAGGTAGAGAAAGGGGTCCTGGGCTGGTTGTGTGGAGCACAGTAAGAGAGGCCAGCAGTGGGATGATTAGTACAAAATGTGCTTTTCTCTTATTTGTCTCTTCTTCCAACACACTAAGCTCTTCTGGTTCGTTTGCTGTCATATACAAATTCTTTGTTTAGTTTTGTTTAGCTTGACTGACACTGCAGTTCTTGAGAATCAGTGGGTGTGATAATGCTCTCTCCTGCTCATGATAGTGCAGTACTTCAAGAAACAGAAGGATTAGAACTTGTACATCTCTCACCTGCATGGACCACAATGGCAGGTAATGGAGAGGGCATTTCCAGGGAAAGAAGGCTTTTCCAGGAAAGGTCTTTGCAGTGCAGCAAGAGTGGGAAGAGCTTCAGAGTTCCCCTATGAAGGCTGTGCTGTAGGTCTTACAGTGTCTGTGACCTGCAGTGACTCTGGCTCCATCTGGAATATACCAAGGTACAAAATGTGTGTTTCTGGTCTCACTTTTTCCTCAGCTTAAGTCAGTTTCTCTTCTTATTCCCTTCTTTTGAATAATAGCATTGACTAACCCAGCAATAGTGGATAATTTTTAAGTGTTGCAGATTCATGGCAAATTAATAGGTTACAAATATCTATACAGATGGGACAGACTGAGAACAATCAATCACTGCAGCTCCCCACAATTTCCTAAGCTGTAGTATCTTGTTGCTTCTGTTCACATACACATCATCAAGAGTGAACCAAGAGGGAAAGGACAATCAGCAATCCTGAATTCTCATCATGTCCCACATCTGCTACCAGACCGAAAGCATAAGCCAACAGCAGCAAAGCTGCACCATGCAGTGCTAATAATGGGTCCAGAAATATTTCTCCAAGCTGGATTCCCAAGAAACAAGTGTCTGAAGCAGGGCAGAAGGAACAAAAGCCAGTGGTGAGCAAATGGTGTCTCACAAGTTCAGCAAAGCCTTTGCATGGCAGCTCCCATTCTGACTGCACTTTCAAGAAACTTTACAAGAATCAAGCCAAGGACTCAGCAGAAAGCTGGAAGGATTCATCAGACACTGGGTTGATGGGGTGCTATATCACCTGGATGTGTAAGCGCTTCCTTCAATTGGTCAAATCCTGCATGGGATTCCATCAGTGGTAACCACAAAGGGTTTCAGTCCCAATCCAGATAGTCCAGGTATCCTGTATTGCCCGCTGCTTTTCAAACATGTGCTTTTATCTTTTATCCTATGCTCCTCATTCTTGAGGGAATTTTCCTTGTCCCTCATCTTCTGACACCCCCTCTTGTGTTCAAACTATCATTTTTTAGGCTGATCCTTCAGGTCTCATTTTCTTCTTCTGCCCCCTGGCTCTTCATCCAGCCACTGTTCTTGTCTGGTATCAACTATAACGACTATGAAGTAGCTTGTGTGCTCAACTGAGGCACAGGGGAGTCCATGCCCACAAGTATGTCACTTTTCTCTATTATGGCAACAAAAAGGAGGAGGTGGGGAAGCAGTGCATAAAAGAATAGAAAACTATTCTAGGAAAACAGGCTCTGGAGGAATCCAAAAGCCATCTTGTTTGTAAAGCCAGTATCTAATGGTGCGCTGTTTTTATTTAACTTGCTTTTCAGCCAACTATGTTTTTCTTAGGAAATTGTCTCCAGAGACAGTATCTTTAGGGAAACCATAATCTGATGGTTTGCAGGTCAGGCCCTTAGAGCCCTGTACAAAATCACACTGGAAGGAAAAGCCCTGCCTCAACAAGGCTGGAAGACACAACATGAATCATCTCATAGCTGCCTCTAATACAGGGTCTGTATATCTCTGTATATCACATTTAGTTTCTACAAGACACTGAAGCCATAGCAACTGATAAATAAGAGAGACCCAGAGCCAGACCTGCCCTTATAGGAAAGGTAAAGAATAAGAAGAGAGATCAGGTAAGAAAAAACGGGAAAAAAGTGGAGGGTGAAGGGGGGGATAGTGCTGAGGAATATATTTGACACAGGCACATTGGTGTGCAAGCTGCAGGTTGAGCTCTGGAGAGCAGGAGCCAGAGGCTGAGCCCCAAGCAAGGGGATGTGAGCTGCTGGCCCTTTGCACAATAAAGAGCACAGGGTCCTGCAGCCTGGGCAGGGGACTGGGCATTCAGGGACACACCAGGAGCCAATGACTCCAGCTTTCCCCACACTTGGACTGTGTGGGTATAAAAGCCCAGGGATTTCTCTGTTGGGGTTCCTCCTCAGAGGCAACAGCTTAAGGTGTTATTCTGTTATTGCACCATGATTAAATTATTTTAAGGATCAAGATGTCTGAAACTCTGCTTCTGTGGGAAACCTGGGATCAAGCAAGCGAGCAAACCCAGTCTGTGTGTGAATCATGTAGGTGGGAAGGGGCCTCAGCTCAAGGGGTGAGAGTCTGATGGCCAGAGTGGCTCCTGGATGGCTGGACAGGGAAGTTTCCCTAACAACAGTCGCCACCCTACATCAGAAAAACAGAATAGACTATTTTTGTTGGAAGGAACCTACAGCAATCATCAACTTATTCATGGTGCACTCCTGCATCCAGATTGTTGATAAATATATTGAACTGGCCCTGAAATTGACCCCTGAGGAAAGCCACTGGTGACTGATTGCCAGCCAGATGAGGGCCCACTCATTACCACCCTTTGAGCTCTGCTTTGGCCAGTTCTTCACCCAGCACACCATGAACCTGCTTATCCCACAGCTGGACACTTCTGAGGGGCAGTATCAAAAGCCTTCCTAAAATCCAGAAAAACTACATCCAGTCAGTGAGTGATCTTATCATAGAAGGATATCAAATTAGTTAAACAGGACATTCCCTTGGTGAACCCCTGTGGACTGTGCCTGATGATTACATTTTTCTTTAAAATCCTCACTGAACCATGGCTACAACTGCCACACAGTAACTAACTACAGGCATTGTTGTGTTCCCCATTCCAGAACTTCTCTTTTTGTTAGACTTAAAAAGCCTTGTGGCCAAATTACCCTTTGAACTGTGGGCTTGTGGGACACACCTGAGAATGTTGCAAAATCCCTAAAGCAGGAAGTCACAGGTTTCATGCCTTGGCCAGAAAGACTGAACACCCTGAAGTTGCATCCAGGAATGGGAAAAGAAGTGTGGAATAAAATAACCACACCACTCCCCCAATAAAACTATTTTTCTGTTATAAATGTTGCTGAGAAATAGAAGTGGTTTATGCTCCTGGCTTTTATATCCTGGCAACTGCAGTGTTGTAATACTTACCATGCATTACTGTAAATAGGATCCAAATTAAAGGTTTACATTACCCCAGCTGCACTCACACCAGCGGGAGAAAAAACCTGGGAGAGCAGCCCATAAACTCCGCAGCTCCAAGCCCCTCTGATGAGCATCCCAGCACAGCTAA
This sequence comes from Geospiza fortis, assembly GCF_000277835.1. Classification (NCBI taxonomy): domain Eukaryota; kingdom Metazoa; phylum Chordata; class Aves; order Passeriformes; family Thraupidae; genus Geospiza; species Geospiza fortis. The sequence goes on along the minus strand of NW_005054378.1, from coordinate 412,457 downwards.
GAACCAGCCCTGGAAGAAAATCACCTTCTTTCCCCACTCTGGGGCTTTGAGTTCACTTTAACCTCCCCAGAGCGCTGGCCCCTTCCCGGCAGGATCCCCGTAGCGCCCTGATGACTTGGCTGTGTTTGCCTCATACCTGGAGAGTATCCATGTGATTCACCCACAGCCCCTCCGGGGCCTTGCAGCTTTGATCCTGGTTCTCGTTGCTTGTTTTTGTTTTCTCACAAGAGAGAAAATGACAAAGATGACTGACAACAGGCAGGATGAGGAGTCTGCTCCGTGGTCACCAAGGGCCAAGGGAACAGGCCCAGGTGTTTAACAGGACTGGCTGGCGAGCAATGGTGCAATGTTGTGCTGGGATCTTATACCACCCAACTTCCATGAGCCTAGAACAGCGCACATTTTCTCTCAAAACCAGAGAAACCAACGTAATTGCCTTCCTAGAAACGAGTAACAGCACAGAATGACAGACATTTTATCAACTGACTTACAGCAATGAGTCAAGTTTTGGTGTTAGGGCCTGGTTTGCCCAATGACACACTGAAACAGGCAGAAGGCTTTAGTCTCTCTTTTCCTTTTTAATATTTTTTAATATATATATTTCCAGACATGGTAAAATAAGCAAGAACTGAGTTTCAGCAGTCAGCAGCTGAATGTGGAGGGGGCTGTGTCTAACCAGAAGGGAGGTGTATGCAGAATAACCTGCTTAGCCAAAACAGGCCTTCCTATCTAAAAGCACAGTCACCTTTGTGCTGGTGTTATTGTAAACCAGAGAAGTTTTGAAGACGAAGATTGTTTTCCAAGTTAAAAAAAATTGAAAATAATTAACATATATATTAATCTCAACTCTGGGATCATGTTATCACAGGTCACTGCTTCCCTTCTCCCAGTCCTTGGAGTCTGTCATAGTTCAACTGTCATAGTTACTAATGTCCTCTCAACAGGGTCATAATACTATCTCATTCTTCCATCCAGCCAGACACATTTATAGAATCTGTAGGAATTTTTCACTCCAGCTGTATTGGCCCTTCTCCCATTTTTTCACAGAGTGGGCCAAGTACTTCAAAGGCATCAGGGGAGCAGAGACAAGCTCTGCAGTGTAGGCAAGGCACACACTCACCCTCTTGCACACCCCTACTGCATGATCACATAGCCCTGGTCTCCTGGGGAAACCAGACAGAAGGGGATAATCATCTCATTGTATGTCTCCAAGAGTAAAATTATCCCCTGCAGGAGAGAAGACTCCTTGTGTGGGTAGATTTCCCTGCCTGCAGAGTATTCATATACTAAAAACAAGAGAAGAAGAGTACCATGTGAGCTCTGGATCCAAGGCAGAGATGAAGCTTGTTTTGAACATGAGAGCTTGTTAGCACACAGATCACTCTGGAAGATTTTTCCTGGGTTTCTCTTGAAGAAGCTGAACAAAACCTCACAGGAAAAAATAGTGATATTTTTCTGCTTATCCACCTGGTGTACAGCTGATGAGACAGGATAAGGCCAAGAGCTAATCTACAACAGAAACTGTTCCCCAGAGACACCATACTGTCCCCTTCATGGGACGTCTGTGATGCCAGAAGAGAGAAAAATAGGAGACCAAAACTACCAGCAAGGACATACACCATGGAAGAAGACTCCCACGTGCTTTTCAGTCATTTCCTTGTTCATGCTTCCTCCTGTTTTTGAAGTGGGGTTTCTAAGGGATATGCTTCATGATGCTTCCAAGCAGGCAAGGGAAAGTAGAGTAAGGAAATAAGAATGAAATGAAATGAAATGAAATGAAATGAAATGAAATGAAATGAAATGAAATGAAATGAAATGAAATGAAATGAAACGTGTTAAAGGAGAAGCCTCTGCCTGAGCATTGTCACACCTTTCAAGGAGCTGCACACAGATGACCTGAGACTTTTAACTGCTGGGATTAGAGTCCCACTCCAGTGAGACGTATGTATGCAAAAAGGGTTAAAGATAAAAGAAAATATGCCCAAGTGGTGCCAACTGACACCACCTGAAATGCAGGTACATGATAAATAGCCTGGAGATAAAGTCTTAATTAGAGTATTTTTCTGAAAATCAAAACTGAGCTAAAAGGGAGGGGCTATATACTGTCTTAGTGTATTCTTATTTTTCTGTTAAAGTTCTAGAAAAAGAAAATTGGATACACCATTCTCACATCAAATACATAGCGCATCATCAAGCCAGTTGATTGATGACAGAATCCTGAAAATCAATAAAAAATTATTTGGCATTTTACTCTACTCATGATGCTGTCAATTCTGGTGACAACCACAGCATGGCTAAGTGGCAAACTAAAAAGAATTTCCACCACTTTCCAAAGTGGTGGAAAAGTAATAAATTTGGAAAGAAAAAATTTACAAAGAGTATACAGTGTTCAAGTTCCAAATTCTTGACTCTCATTTTTTTTGTTGTGAATCAGATAAGGCATATGATCCTACTGTGACAGAAGAAGTAAAAAAATTAGATCTTGTTGTTCCAGTCATACTAGTTGTTCTTAATTTCAAGTTTTACGTGGAAGTTAACAGTGAACTTGGCAAATTACAAATTACTTTACCTTGTGAAAAAATATACTCCATAACATCTACAGTCCCTCTCCCCACCACAACGAATCCAATTTCCACTCTGCTAACAAGAGAGGAGTTGATCCCACAAATATCTGAAATTGGACTATATACTCTTAAACACTTACGGACAATAGGTATTATTTAATCCCTAATGATCACTGAAACAGGTAGAACTGATGACACAAGTTGGTGTTTCTAAGTCAAACTGCCCTGTTCACCATTCCTATGCACATCCTATGTGGGATGGTGAGCATGGCTATAGGAGAAAACCTTTACCCCCTTGAGATGAACAAAAAGAGATGCAGCTGGTACTAGAGGGACAGGACTGAGACTCTTAAATAGTATATGTGCTGATGCACTTGTGTGTAAATTGAGCATAACTACAAGTGACTCAAAGAATTTGGAACACCCAATGTGGTCCTCTCTGTTAGCATTAGCAACCAACCAATGGCTTGGGTCTGATACACGACCTCAGTGGGAAAAATCAGGGAAGGAGACCAGCATTTGAGTGTAGATCAACGGCTTTTGCTGTTGCAGTGCTCTTGCACTAGTCCAAGGCAATGTTTCACTTGGCTTTAGCCACATCCAAGCTCAACTTGTTACTGAGAGTCAACTTGTACATAAAATCTTGGAGAACAATCACGCAATTTGAAAAGTTTAATGAGCTGTGCTTAGCACGTGAGCAGGAATTCTTAACAAAAACCGAGAGAGGACTGTTGAGATATATTAGTTGTTTAGCTTAAATAAGTAAGTTTCAAATAGAATGAGCCACAGAGTTATAGTGTTTTGTGTTCAGTATGTTGTTTCCTTAGCTTTACTCGCTTAGCATGAGTAGTTGAATTTGCTGAAGCCTTAGTCTGCAAGCTGTGGACTTTCACCTAGGTAAGTCCGTGCCGAGGAGTTCATTTTCTTAGTAATTTTCCTGGTAGCTGGTACAGCACTGGGTTTTGCCTTTAGTGTAAGAACAACATTGATGACACTCTGATGTTTTGGTTGTTGCTAAGTAATGTTTATCCTAAACCCACGACTTTTTTAGTTTCCAATGTTCTGCCAGCAGGCAGGTACATTAGAAGCACAAACCAGGGCGTCACCTGAAGGAGCTCTGGTCCCAGGCTCATGCAGTGCCCCAGGCAAGGCCATGGCATGGTACCTGTGGGGCAAAGGCTGGAACAGGCAAGCACCAGGGGATGGAAACTCACCTGACTCTGTCCCTCCATCTGCCTCCACCATGGAAAAGTCCCTGGTCACCTCTGAGCAGTGAAACTCAAATGGAGGTAGACTTCGATAGGAGGGGAAGAGGATGGAGGAGGGAAAGATTTAAACAGATTTTCCCAAGGTTTGGTTGAAATGTCTGAGTGATTGCACTGTCTGGGAGGTGAGGAAGCACTGAAGACCCTCTCAGAGAGGAAGATTCAATAGGAAGGGAAGCCTGAGCAAGGTCAGAGACCTTGGAGAGAGAGAAAGGGGAGCAGGTGGAGGAACAGAGCTGGGAGGGTACACAGGACAGCATACAGGCTGTGTTCCTGAACTCCTGCCATGGCTCTTTTTTTCCACTGACCACCTCCTGGCCTAAATTTCTCAAGGGAAGAGCTCAGTTCCCACATGTTTAGGGCATAGGTGACCATAAAGCTGTGTTACCTTGGCTCAGGAAAAGGCTCTCTCATTACCCCTGCTCCTTTTGTATGTAACTTTCCTCCCAGGGACTGACAGAGCTGCAAATGTTTCCTCCTCAAAAATGAAAGGAAGAAGCCATGAAGAGACCAAGCCCCAAAGGGAAATAATAAACAAACCCATGACAGCATCACCTCTTTGATAAAATGCTGGGAAGATTTTATGAAAGCTCTTCAGAGAAATGTGGCTGGCTGCTAGCCTGGAGCAAGAGCTCCCAGATTCCTTGTGCCCCCAAATTCACAGCTTGCTTTATCAAGGCTTGTCCTTCACCCCTGCCTCCATCACTGACAAGTATAAATGGTGTTGGGCGGGGGGGACTCTGCCACTGAAGGGGAGGAAGAGTGCCTTAATGAAAGAGAGGAACAGGACAAAACCTGGAAGACAAATTAATCTAAGAGACACCAAAATGCAGAAGAGGCACATAAAAGGGCTGTGTGGAGAAGAGGTCATGGGAAGGGAAAATACCAAGACACTTAACCAAAATGATTGAATAGCAAATGCTGTGCACAGGCTGTCTCCTTTGGTGCACGACATTATCATCTTCAGCGTGCGCCTTCTCCCTGCCTGCCCAGGGGCAGGGTGGTGCTGCTCTCTCTCGCTCTCTCTCCCTACTTTAAAGACACCCAAAGGCCTGTGCCCAGACCAGCAAAGGGTCTCAGGCGTGGGAAAGCTCTGTGTCGCCACTCCTTGCTTCCAGACAACTGGCATGCACACTGCAGGGCACACAAGTGCCCTATGGCACAAACAGGGAGATCCACCCTTCCCAAAACCTGTTCCCATCTCCTGAGACCAAGGGCAGTCCTTCAGATTTTCCATCCTCTGTTATTATTCCCTTGGTTATACATACAAAACATTATTTTTTTCCCCTGGTTCCACAGTTCAGGATAGACCCAAGCACCCTGGTTTTAAGTTAATGGTTCCATTCTGGCCACTCTCATTGAGCATGGAATTCAAGGTTTAAAAGTCACTGAACTGAAATCAAGCAGAACTATTGCTGCTGTCGCTCCTTCAGAGTCATGGCCTGTCTTGCTTTGCTGCTTTCTGTCACCAGGATTTTCCTGCTAGTAATCCCAGTCCCAAAAGCAGGGAGGGCAGAAGGGCACATTACCCACACCTTGTACTGCAGGCAGTCAGGATCACACAGCCCTTCACAGCCCCAGTTCGCTTATGAATCTCAGAAGGACTGGTACAAAAGTCAGCTTCTTCTGTCCAGGGATCCTGGTTGTGGAGTCTCCCTCACTGCAAGTATTCCAGAACCATCTGGAGACAATCCTGTGAAATGGGTTGTTGTAACCCTGCTTGAGCAGAGACATTGGACCAGATGACCCAGCCAGTGGTCCCTTCCAACTTTACTCATCTTGGGCTCAGTGATCCTTCAAACATGCTGGAGCAGCAACATTGCTGCTCTTAGATTTCAGGGCGTAGCTGAGCTAGGATTTATTGGATTGTGACTCTCCTGTGGACCCGTATGTCTGTCCCACTGGCCCAGTGGAAGTTTATCAGCATGGCTTCTCCTCTCCCATGATCATCTTTCCTCCTGGAAGGCCAGTAGAGCTGTAAATATTTCCTGAGTGAGCTGAAAGGACTCAGGCAACTATTTGCCTGGAGATTACCTAAAGCAATGCAGCAAGAAAGGGAAAGCAAAGTTAAATGACAACAGAAACTCTGCCCTTCTGTGCTGGGTGGAGTTCAGAGGTTCCAAGAGAGCCCAGAAGGTTTAAGTGAAAATGTAATTGTTTCAGGGTCCAAGCTGGCACCAGTCAAATCACAAAACACAGCTATTACAAGTTGTCCCTGTGACTCATACCTGAGAGGTGAGTGTTTTCCAGTATTAGCCTTTAGCATTAGTGCTCTGAGTTTGTGGCTCCTGGCCAGGGACTGGATACAGTCTTAATAAGAGCCTGTCATGTGAAATGACATGTTTGCGTGACTGACACCTGAGTGTGCTCAGTTCAGATAGGACAAGGAAACCAGTATATCTCTTTGACTCAAACTACATTTCTTTTAGCTCCACTATCTCAGGCTGAGCCTTAGCTGCTGTGTCTGGCAGGGAACATCCACGTGGGACCATTTACCACTGAAAGCAGCCAGAAACCTCACATCTGGGGTATTCCCTGACAGGTTCTTCAGGAAGGTGTTCCTGTACTCCCAAATACAATTTAAAACAGTTGAAGATCTCCTGGGACAAGTTAAACCTGCCTGGCAGGAAAGTTGTCTTCTGGCAAGAAAATTAGAAAAAAAGAAAATTATGAGACAACATCAGTGTTTCTCCTTGGGATAGGGAATGAGATTGCCCCTCCCCATATAAACCAAACAAACTCCTTTCAGTTACTATGTAAATACAGCATTAGTCCAGCTCCTCAAGAGAGCTGGTTTCAATGAAAGCTGTCACAAACCAAACCAAGAGTGTTTGGGAGCAAAAAGATGCCTCATCTGTGTGGTTTTTGCTGCTCCCTGTGGAAGCATTCCTAAAGAGGGTAGGGAGGTGTAAGTGGCTGCTGTTGGTGACTGGGTGCAGGGGCAGGCAGACCTTTCATCTGTTCCCTGTGCCACTCCTATGCCTCTCTGGAAATGGATGCACTACCACAAAGGCAGCGGAACTGTGGAGATTTGTTGAGTTTCTGCCTCTGCCCAGGCCATAGTTTCCAGGTTCCAGTTCCACTCCAGTTCAGCGATCTCCAGGACTTGACCCAGTTGCACACACATAGGACTCTTAAAGCTATCTGCATGGGGTTTGGACATGTGACGTGGGGCCTGCAGGAGTTCTCAGCCCCTCTGGAATGGCAGCTGGAGCCAGGAGGATGACCCAGGGCATCTCAAATGATTCCTGACCCCTGCATCTAGGCATCTGAGTTTTAGCCCATAGTCAGCACAGTCAATGAAGAAATTCAGTTCTCCTTTCCAGGCGGTCTCAGGGGAAGTTCCTGTTGTCACTTGCCAGTCGGAGCAGAGTCATGGGCTTCCAGACTTCTCTCAGCTGCTCTTTGTCCCTCTTGCACTGTGCTTGTCTCATGCTGCAGAGCTCAGAGAGCTTCTGCACTTGCCTCCTCTGGTGGGGTTTTGAACATTCTTACACAGTCACCATTACACCCTTAGGTCCCCAGAGGCAGCACAAAAGTCTTCTCAGTGTTCCACCATTCTGTTCTGAGTCTGGAGACACTATCGTCTGTCTCCTCTGTCTGGAAGGACAACTATCATCCCAGTATCAGGAATGCTCATCCCAGGGGCCTGTTTCTTAAGCTCAGCTATTCATCAGGGTAGGCACAGGGCTGGGCTGCAGTGTCTGATGTCTGCTCAGCACTTGGAGTGCTGTGAAACAAACAGACACAGAGAGAGCTCTGGCAATGTGTCACTTCATGGCCCTGTTGTTCAGAGATAGAGGAGACCCTCTTATCTCATGTTTCCACCAGGGACAGTGATGAATTTAAAGAGCTAGCGGTGTTCAGACACTGAGAAGTGGGTAAATGCAGAATGTCCCAAATTAGATGGGAGTAGATCCTGTTCACAGATGTATAGCTGTTCTGTGCACAGTACTTTTCAAGGAGCAAAAGGGTTTTTAGGACAAGACCTGACCAGAGCCCAAACGATCTCTATCCCACCCTTTTCTTGGGCGTTACATACACACTGCATGTGATGAATGATACAGGGCTCAGGGACGTGTTTTCCCTCCTGAAGATGTTTAAATGGGAGCACCCTGAAAGTTCTAATGTCTAATGAGTTATACTTGAGTCTCACATCTTATATCCTTATTGTAGATTTTTGGCCCTCACCAGAGTAACACAGAGAGGGACCAAGTCATATCCCAATACCCAAGCAACTGTTGTGGAAATGCATGGTACTGGCTGCTGGGCAAGCAGGGGCAGCAGGTAAGGTATTCTTAGCTGTCCTGGAGGCAGGAAGAAGGTCTCATCCCAAAGCCCAGGCCCTGGGCCAGGGTGGTTACCTTCATTCAAAGGGAGTTTGTTCCCTCTTTTGCAAAGCCAGGTGTCACAGAGCCATGCAGGTCCTGTGAGCCAGCTAGCCTGGGCCAGACCCATGGACTGAGATGCAGAGGTGTCTGTGCTTTAAGTGAAAGATTTTATGCAATCAAGAAAAAGAAACCAAAGACACTTTCATTTGAGGCAAAGTGTAGAAGAGTGACAGACATTTTAGACAAAGTTTCTCAGATCCCGAAAGGTTTTATTAAGCTAACTCCTGGCCAGCAGCAGAAATTAATAGAATGCAAGTGGATATCCTGGAGAGGAGGGAAAGCAGGAGCTGTAGTAAATGGGAACTGGGCAAATTCCCTGAAAAGGGCTAAGGCAATCAGTGATCCTGCAACCAACAAAACCACCATCTCAGGCAGTATATTTCTCATCGTTTCAGAAATCCTCTTATAGTTTTAGAAATCTTTAGCCTGAGAGCACGTTCTCCTTGTTGTCTTCCTCCCATTTACTTATTTTCTTCACCAAGGTGTAGGTGATGGGAAGAAGGAAAAACAGTAAGCAGATGATCAGTCAATGCTCATCTGCTTTGCGTGCATGTGGAAACCTGACCTGGTACAGCCCCACCAGACCTGTCCTGGAGCTGCTCAGCAAATGCAACCAGCTCCTGCATCCCCAGCAGGCACCACTGCCAAATGGAGAGCCGAAACTCAGTTTGAGATGAAAGGGCTGCAGAAAGGGAGACTGTGCTACTCTCCCATCCACACTGCAATGACAAACAGCCTTTGTTCATGGTCCCACAAGGTGAAACACAGCAGGGTTTGAAAGAAATCAGCACTGCTGCTGCCATTCTACAGATGGAATAGAGCAAACAGACGTGGAAGATCTTCCCAAGATACACCAAAAATGTCAAAGCACCTGCAGCAATAATCTTAGACCAGACCTAGAGGAACTGAGTATATGGCCACTTTTATCTTGCATTTTGAATTTCATAAGTTTTAAGGTCAGAAGGGACAAATCCTGTCAACTTGACCTCCTGTAATGGAGAGGTGTGGGAATTTCCTCCAGTGAGACTTGAAATTTGACTGAAAGAGCTTTTTGCAAGACAGCCTGTCTTAATTTGAAAACTTCGCACAATAGAGAATCCAAAACACCTTTTAGCATTTTGTTCCAACAACAAATTACTCTCCCTGTCAAGCATGAATAGTTTAAATTGTAGATTTATTTCTTCCTACAAAGCATATTTCAATAGCTTGGCAGCTGGAGTTCATCTGACCTAAAACCCAGATTACTTTATTTTGCCAGATGAGTCTTGCCTTTCCAGTGAGGCACTACAGTGTGATTCATTGCCTTTGAAATTTAGGTATGGATGGAAAAAAAAAAAGGAAAAATGTTTGGATTTGCATGGGTCTGCCAGGTGAATAACACCTAGAAGCTTTCTCAAGGCAGCTAAACTGAAAACAAGCAGAACCACAACTTGCAGCAATTTAAGGGTGTTTGCTGCCAGGCAAAACACCTTTCCTTCCCCACAGTTTAATAATACTTCTGGAACTCTTGAAATCTGGTGTATCAAAGTGTGCTGTGCACTGCCCTCCTTACATGGCTAGCAAAGACAGAATCACGTCTCCTATGGACCAGACCCTTCTGGGGGCTGTGCTCTCCATAGCTCCTCCTCCACTGATGGCAGGCAATGCCTGCCCTTTTCTCATGTTGATAGATCTACTCAGCAGTGCTTGGTGCTTCTCCAATAGCAAAGCCAAAGCTTAACACGGTGGTTAAAACAAAAAATTTAACCTGAAGCTGATATGACAATTTATTGCCATTTTAATAAAGGCAATAATGCATCATTGACGCAGAGTAAGGCAGGGATATAGTAAAAGTTGATTACTACATGCCAGGCAAAAGCAAGAGGAATCTGGTAAGTAATGTAACAACAACAACAAAAAACACAAAGGGAAAAAAACAAACCAACCAGAACCCACACTACACCTTGAATCAAAAGTTTTAAGATCTGCAGCCAGAACTTTCATGTATTGATCAAGAGAGTTGAAGATACAAAGTGGTGGAAGAGTAGAAAAAGAGACAGTCCTGAAGGGAAATGAGAACTGAATTCTTCAGCTGTGTTGGTTGATCACAGCAATATACACAGCTGCTCCATAGAGTTTGAGGGATAAATTTCCATGTTAGAAATGAAAAAAACTACATGCTGTCCACACATAGAGTAAATCAAACAAACCTGGGAAATTTCTTTCCAAAAGCCATTTGATTCCTAGCTGGTGAATTGTCGGAAACCACATTCATCCAGACCTCACTGAATTCTTCAGTAAGGCATCATGTGGGAAGTGAGGAGTTATTTTAAGTCAGCACAATTAATACAGGAAAAATACAGCAGTACACACACCAGCCAGAGAGCAACAAGAATTTTATTTATAGGTAAGTTGCTTGTCTAATTCTGTGAGCATTGTGTTCAGGTCTGTTGTACTTTTCCTTGCCTGGCACAGCTACAGAAAAAGAAAGTTGATTCGTGTAATATGCTAGATGGGGCTGGACAGTAGATAAAGGCAGAGTAGGATTCTCCATTCAGAACTATGTTACATGAAAGAACAGTAAGGGAATTTAAATTGCACGAAGGATGAAGAACAAATACTTACCCAGTGGGTTTTTTGTCTTAAGAATAAGATGCCTGACAGCAGGACAATCTCATCCCCAGCCCATACCTTGGTCACTATACTGAGCACAGCTACTCCATCTCCTCCACATGCCTCAAAATCACACCCCGAAAGGGAAAGGCATAAAACACAAATGGAACACATAGATGTACTGCCTGAAAGGGTTAATTCCCCTTTGCTCAGGCTGAAGAGGAAAAGGTCTTGAGGAAGCTATTGCTATAGATGACTTCCTTTTCATGGTGAAGTTTGCTGACAGCTACTTAAAAATACAACCAACACTAGCATTTTTCAGTGTGGGTATTGACCTTTTATTTTTTTAAAAAGGAAAAAAAAAAGAATACATCCTTTTAGTGACTGGAAATGTGTACAAAGATACATTTTTTAATGAATTCACACATTAAAGAAATAGGCTTTGAACAAGTTTCTCTAATGCATGGAACTTACAAATTCTTTCACAACCAATAGTGCTTTTTTTTTCAAATACTTTGTTATAATATGGCGTTGGGAGAGCCAGAGATCCCCTGAGATGCCAGTACTGCTAGTACAGGAGGTGCCTGACCTCAGTCCCTCAGCCATGAGTACCAGGGATATCCCAGTTATTCTGCAAGGTAGAAAAGGAGGTGCTCTACAAACCCCAGTTCTATAATCCAAGACCATCCCAGCAAAACCCAAAATTATCTCAAAGCTGATAGAGAATCGGCAGTTCCCATACATCTCTACATGAACTCATCCCAACCTTGGTATTTAGTAACAGCTTTAAGGAGTATATTTATATATAAATCTACTAAAACAACAAAAATAAACCCCCAACAACACCACTGTAAAATTTACGTGAACACACGCAACTTAAGCAACACTGTGTTTCCACTGGATCTTGGCTATTAGCTGCTTGCAGTTTATATACAAAGCTGATTAATTAGAAAAGCTGCTTCTGGGAGCCAAGCTTTTTGTCCAGATTAGCCCTGGTTAGACTAAGGATTTCCTACATGTGATCTTCTATGAGATGGCAATACTAAAATTTTTTATTGTAACACCAGGATGTGCTTGTTTGTAAACATTTTGTCTTACTATCAAATGAAAATCCAAAGCATTCTTACGCTCTGCACTGACATTATGGAACAATATCTAGGAATTCATAAGAGATATGAAAGTTGGGCCAATAAAAATCCTCTAGACTAGTTAATTCCTGGTGTCAAGGTACTGACTTTAGAGCAACATCAAGCAGAATTTGATCCACAGAATCACAGGCAAATTTCCGCCAGGATGTAGGAGGTTCCAATCCATGCCAGCAAAACAATTTAAGTTTTGCATGATCCCCATTCTACAGATTGGAACGCAGGTTTGAAGGGAAGCAGTTTGCCAAGCTCACAGGCAATGTCAGCAACATAGCTCAAAAGAGCTTCAAATTCCTGAACACCCAATTTGTGTTGGACAACAATGCCCACTTCTCTCCTGACTCCTACAGTCCTCAATCCCCTTCTATTAGGAAAAGATTACATGATACTGCATTGGGAGGAAGGCTCACAGGGAAATGTCAAAAGCAAATATGTCCGGGATACACAAAAAACAAAAAAAGTTACTAGACAGGTAAAAAACTTTTCCTGTTGTTCTTGAAGCTCTTCTTAACTTCTCCTTTTTGCCAGCTGCAGTCCTGAGTAATGAGTACCTGCCAGATCTGGGTGGCAGCTTCCTCAGACCCTCTCCTTGTGCTTCACGTTAGCCAGCTTGACTGTTTCCTGCTCGGAGGCAGGGGGAGAAGGCTCATCATGACATCCGATCGTCAGCTGATAGACAATCACTCCTGCAACTGCCCCAAGGAAAGGAGCCACAACTGGAACCCACCACCAGTGGGACGGCTTACCAACCCTGGAAAACAAAAAGAAAATGCGCAAGGTAAGGAGTGTAGCCTAAGCATCAGGATATTTGCATCTGGATCTGGAGCCATGCAGGACCTGACCCTCTGCAGCCATCACCATCCACTTGCACAGGACAGCAGCATCTGCACGTCTGCAGAGCTTTCAAGGCAAAGGTTGCCACACACACACAAACAAACACTTTAAATCCCAGTGACAAGCAATTTAGAACAGCTACTTTCAGGACTTCCAAGACTGTCTCTCCACCAGGAAAGGAGAGAAGCATTTGTTGTGCCTACACTAGGCACCTTCAATTCCCTCCCATTGCTTGCAGGAAAGCAACCCTTGATAACATGGCTCTCTTAATTGTCTCCAGAAATAACACTTCTCATTTTCTACCATTCAAAAATCATGATGTGCTCATGTTCAAGGTGCAACTGTAATTCTCAGATTTCCTCTGAGATTTTTGATAGCAATGTCATTTGCTCCTAGATTTCCTCTTTGACAGCAAAGTTATGTCATTTGCTCTCACCACTGGAAGCTGCCCAGCTGCCACGATTTCTAAAGAAGCCAAAAAGCAGACAGTGTCTTTTAGCAACTTTTAGACAATCCAAAGATACCTTGCCAAGACTCTTTATAGTGCCAGACCTACCATCTATTTGGATTCATAATTTATTTCCCATTGATGCTCAAGGTTTTTGTCATCAAGCGCTTACCGGAACACTTCCATGCCCCAGCCAGCAATGGCTGTGAAGAGACGAGGACCAAAGTCCCTGGCAGGGTTGACAGCATAGCCAGAGTTGAAGCCCATGGAGGTTCCAATGACAAGGACAACAAAACCAACTGTGAAGGCTTCCAGCCCGGTGGGGACGGGGTTGTTGTAGGGATCAACAATCGCCAAGACACAAACAATCAGGGAGGCAGTGCCAATGAACTGGAGAGGGATGGGGAAGGAAAACAAGAATTTAATCCAGATTAGTCTTCTAACCAAGTTATTTAACTCCCGTGGGATGTAATTCTCTTAAAAGGAAGAGGTGCACCAAGTCATCCATGACACTATCAGACCACAGCAGCCATAGGAATTAAAGAGTGGAATGTGCACCTCTCTTGAGATTATGGCAACCCAGAACCTCAATCAAACCTTTCTCCCTACCCCCAGAAGTGTTATGAACAGCTGTTTAGACAGCCAGAAAAGCTGGAAACATCTTCCTAAACCTCCTTCCCACATGCCCTGACTGGGTAGAAGCTGTCCCTTTTGTGGTTAATGGCAAGTTTAGAAGACAGTCACATTCAACAGCAACCACCACCCCATACCCAGCTGACCTCTGGATTGTGCCACAACCACAGTACCAGAGTGAGAGTGAGGAAGAGCTATCATTCCTCACACTGTGGCTCTTCAGGGACTATGACAAATTGCATTCTTTTCTCTGGTGTCCTGACCAGTGTTGTAACACTTGTTAATGCCTTGGCACAAGCCTTCTGGCTGTAAGGTCCTTTCTGGCCCTGGTCTTCCAATGGGCTAGTGAGATACCTGTGTCAACTCCAAAAACTTTCTGGATATCTTATCTTTAAATTGCAATTCATTTTCTAACTAAAGATGAGGCCCAGACCCACCCAAAAGATTCCTCTTCAAATGCACTTTCATCCTCCCAGCACCCTCTCACCTGGTCAAAGAAGCCATTCACAACATTCAGATGCTCAGATGGGTAGGTGGCAAAAATACCAGCAGTGGCATTCTGTCCTATAACACTGAGCCGGTTATTGTCAAAAGCCCAGATAGCATCTAGAGGTAGGGAAGGAGAAAAAAAAATCATTTGCTGTAGAGCAAACACTTATTTGGAAAACTAATGGCATCATCCACCACAGCATTTTAACCAGTCAAGCTCAGAGGCAGGTTAGTCCCTGTTCCTAACAATTATTTGCCAGGCATCAAGAAAGAGAGTCAAGAAGCAAACACTAAGGTGACTCCAACTCTCTCCCAAAGGTAACCAAACACCTGTGGTATCAGTCTTGATGTGAAAACATGACATAGTGATATGGATCAGCAAACAGGATTTGGGCTGTTCTTTCACTTAGTTATACCTCCCAAGGTTGTCTTTAGGGCCACCAGTGCCTTGCCTACCACTTTGTAGAAGCTGGATAACTAACTTAGGATGGTCTATCTTTCCTTCATGGTGAGTGGAAACAAAACCAGACACCTCTAAATGTAGCTTTTCCATGGGTTAGGAGGCTAAAATGGGATTAAATCCCTTCTGAAGAGGAGGCCTCAACCCACAAACTGGAAAGGTAATTGGTGTTGAACTGCTGTCCTGTTGTTTACTGAGAGGAAAGTAGGTGCCCTTGCTTCTTCCTAAAGTGAAAAGTATTTCCAACCAGCGCTGGAGTGGCAGCTTCCTCCTCCAGCTGGAAATAACAGTGACCCAGATGCTCCACTCAGCTACAGGGAACATGACTCCTATTGCCAGAAACAATCAGAAGGCAAAGTCTGAGTCCAAATGTCGCACTTGATATTAGAGGAACAGCAAGACCCAGCATAAAAATTCAGTTCTTGCCCACTGAAGATCTCCCTCTGATGATGAAAAGCACACAGAAGAAATAGAGGCATAAGAAACTGGATTTGTAAGGTGCTTTCCAAGATATGGAGTCACTCTGATAAAAGCAGCAAAATCTGCTAGAAGTCACATTATCTGGAAGCTAACAAAACAATGCATTTGACATCACAGTGAAGACTTCATTTTTTAAGCCAAGAATGAGGAAGTTGTTCTGGAACAGTGAACAGATATAAAACCTTCATCACTGCTACTGTTGCATTGACTTTTCTGGAAGACCAGCAGATACAAAAGAGCCCATCCAGATGTCCAGTGTTCATTGCTCAAGGGCAAAGACTTGCACTTTGACAATGCTGGTTGGCCTTCCGATTGCTTTGAGGAGGCTTGACCCCATCATCATGAGAATAGGAAAGCCATCCCACAAACACAGTAAGGAGGTCTCTTGGAATAGTGCACTGCAAGTGCTCCTCTCTCATACAGAAACCTGCCTCCCTGCAGTGAGTCACAAACACAGTAGTCTCACCTCAAAAAACACACAGGGTTTCCACACTTACCATAGTACAGCCCAAAGACTATGCCAGCTCCAAGGAAAGCCCCCAGGGTTTGTGCAAGGGCATAAATTGGTAGCTTGATCCAGGGCTCCCGGGCCAGTAAGCACATGGCAAAGGTGACAGCCGGGTTCAGGTGTCCACCTGCAGAGAGGTTGGTGGTTAGTGTACTTTAATGGGCAGAATGTAGGTCCCAGAGTTGTGCCAGGGGCACTAGCTTCCATACCAGTGCCACACAGGAAAAGTAGGCCTACACAACAACTGACACAAGTGAAACTTGTGGATTTGCCCACACGTACCTGAGACCTGTCCTGCGATCAAAATGCCGAGCGTTACTGCGAAGCCAAAGGCCAGGTTGACAGTCAGGAAACCTCCATGAGTCCCTCTGCTGAGAATGATCTGTGCAACAGAGCCACAGCCAAAGAGCTAGGAGGAGAAAAAGAGATTGAAATTACCCTCTCTGTTTCACATCAGGGCCAGCTGCTGACCAATGCCTGCAATTGCTCTCCTTACACCTTCATGGGACATCACAGTCCACTCACGACTCAAAGCCTTCACAGCTTCTATCTTTGGTCAAAGTATCTATGCATTATCTCTAGAGATGGGAGGGAAGAAGAAAGGGCACAGACAAAACTATCTCCTGGCAGGATGGACTGAAAACAGGGCTAAAATTAAAAGCAAGACATATCTACAAGAGTCTGTAATTCTTTGTCCATATACATCTAATTTTAAGATGCCAGGTGAGAAGGATGAGCCAGATATCATCCTGGTCTGAGATAGTCACAGTACAGCTATGCCAATGAGGGATCTGGATACCATTGTGTTAAAAAGACTAATAATTGTTTGACACAGTAGCACATAGATTGGCAGGGAACAATTCTGTTAATGCCTGGAAACAGTTGTGACTGAAGAAGGCAACATTCAGCCTGACATTCATGGAGTTCTCTTCCCAGATTCCATCAAGAAAAGTCCATATTCAAGAGAGTCCACCACCACAGCCAGCCTTGGCCTTCTGTCCAAGATCAGGAGTGCAGCAAACCAAACACTCTGGTAAAAAAATACTGTTTATTTTGGATGATAAAACTGTTTCCTAGTAGCTAAGGAAGGTCTTGCTTAAAGGTATTCACTCCAACTGGATAATCCTTCTCTTCCCAACTGCACTTAAAAGCCCTCATTCCTATGCTCGCCCTTAACAACTCAAACCAGTTTCCCTCAGCAATTCAGTTCATCAGTCATCCAGCTGCAGGCTTTCTATCTTGGCAAGTCTTTCCACTATGCAATATGTAATTTAAAGAGCTCTAAACCTGATCATCTGTATGCTTGGATCTCCCACTGGCTCCACCTGAACTGACCCTTGGTGTAGTATCACTTGGAATTACCATGTTGGCAAGTACTGAGAAGATCCTTAAACTAGGACAGAGATTACAGCCTGCTCATGAGATGCTCAAATCTAGGGATCAAGGCTCGACTTATTTCTTCTGACCACATACGCACAACTACACCCCCACAAAGACTTTCTACTTCCGTAACTCCATCATTCCAGAATTACTCAACTGGCACAGAGGTGGTATCAACTCCTACAGGACAAGCCACCAAACAGGCACCGAGGTGGCCAGATTTGCTGTTGTCTATTCTTCAGCCAACACTGGACATGCCCATTGAGCAATACACGATCCAAATCAGAGGCAAAGACAAAACACACGTAACTCATGCCCTCCCATACCCTTGACAACTGAAGAATTGCTAACAAAGCAAAAGGTGCACTCAGCTTGCCTGGAAAGGAGCAGCCAGGTAGGCTGCAGGCTGATTCATGAGGTGGACACTGTAAATAGGTGCCTCTTGACAAGGAACCAGGTGCCCAACACAAGGGCCTTGTGTAAAAAGAATAAAGGAACCTGCTGAA
>NW_005054378.1:386918-394571 GCF_000277835.1 Geospiza fortis | reverse complement strand
GAACTCGTTGGTGAGGGAGGGATAGCCAGCACTGCTCTCTACTGGGTGTAGTCAGAACAGCCCCTACAATGTCCTTACCCAGCTGGGAAACCATGGCAGAGGAGACTCCAAGACAAAGGCAGAAAAGATTTGTTTATTGGCAGCAAACAGAAACATCTATGCCCAAACCACCAAGGGAAGCTCAGCTCCAACTGAGCAAATAAATACAGGCTAATAACCAGGGTGAATCCTGTTTCTCCCTTTCCCCAAACAAGTCCCGCCAAGCTTTGGAGAGATTTCAGAGAGTACATGGCTGTGGTGTTTGCCTCTCAAAGGCCACACAGCACATTATTCTGACCAGGCAGGGGACAAGCCCACAAAACCTGAGTTTGGAGGAGTTCCCCCCGGTGATCCCTGGTGATGAAGGGATTTGCGTTATTCACCCTGTTAGAGCTGGCAGTTCTGCAGGTGGATGGTGTACGGTTATACACATACCTTTTGGTTGCAGAAACCATGGAGTAAAATTTTCCCACCTCCACCTCCCTGATCATCCACCAAGGTCTTCCCTTGAGCTGAAGGAATGCCAGGTCTGCCATTTCTCAAGAGGTTATCTCAGGAAGTCATTCCCCATCCTCCTCTCCTCCATCCTACACCTGGCAGTAGCTCTCCAGCTTTTCCTCAGAAGGGAGTCTATGGGCCATGCAAAAACACCCTGAAGCCACTCCACAGGACCATTACAACTGTTTATCAGATGAGCTATGGGCATCTATTTGGCTTAATTCAGCGTAACAGTAGAAAACTTAACCCTCAGCAGATAAAAAGAGCGCAGCGATACTTAGGGGCAGGTTTGAACTTTGATATTCATGTGCTCAACTCCATCCTGCACCAGTGGAGTCCACTAAACACAAAAATACAGTGTCATGCATGACATCCCTCCATGGCATTTGACTTTAGGGAACCAGTTCAAGTCATGCTCACCCAGACTTTTGTGGCAAGTACCTTTTCACTAGGTACTTGACTTTTGTTGTGGTAGAAGCTAGTACAATTTTTAATCACACCACTTTCACTTCTGCTCTTTGCTAGTTTTCCTTCCAATTCCTTTTCCCAGGTCAGATGAGACCAGAGAACCTCAGCTTTCATTTTTTAGGTTTTGTTTGTCCACTGCTCACAGAGAGCTGTTCAGGAGCATCTAGCTTGGGTTGAAGGGCAAGGAAGGTCAAATAAAAGCAATTCAACATTTTTTCCCAGTCATTTTAGTTCATGCAATGTATTTAAGAGTTCTTAGGCAATATTATATCTCTGTAGTCAGGGACAGTGGTGCACACCTAAGGGGAGATCACACCCCATTCTTTTGATTTAATAACCTGCCTCCCACAGCATTTTGTTTTGTGGTGGTGTTTTTCATTTGCATTTGTTGGGTTTTTGTTTTGCTTTTTCATTTGTTTGGCTTTGGTTTTGTGGGGGGAGGTGTATTTTGGTTCTGTTTTTGCGTAAAAATACCACTTCTGGAAGAATGTCCAGCCAACAGAAACCCAGGTTAGCACCTCCCATGACAGTAGGTGCAGCAGTCAACTGTTATACGCCCACGATACTAGCCACGTTCAAAAGTGGTTTTAAAGTGCTAATAAAATACTTGCAATAAAGTATCACTCCGATGTGTTAAACCTGCTCTCCAAGGAATTGAAGTCAATGCAGCCATTAACCAGGTTAATGGAAGCCTGCTCCCTAATTTCATTTTACTGACTCCATCAAATCTGACAGGGAGGCTTCTTACTGATCATGGTGTGATTCAACTTCTTGCACTGTGAAAAAGGGCTAAATCCTTGTCCTGCAGGAATGGGGCTGCCAGACTCCAGAGGGGAGAAGAACAGCCCTGAACAAAGGAGGCACCAGCCAGAAGCAGCAGCAAACAATGGGAAAAGGTAACACATTGCAGCGGATGCCTCACACTTGGGAAGCCTTGAGCTCCCTGTGTGCAGGGCACGTTTGGAGGCTGAGCAGCTGGCTTTGTCCCTCAAGATAAAAACATCCTGTCTCAATCAACTCAAGGTAAAAACACCCCATCTCAATGTCTGAACACATGGGAGCCCAGTAGCCAGTAAGGGCTGGTAGGAAAGAACCATGGAGGTTAAAAAGGTTGCAATAGCTCGTGAAAAAACAAGGCTACCGAAGGCAGTCTATTTAGGCAGACCTTGTGGAAAATTGCTTCATATGTGAGCTTCATACATGGTGCTCACAACTCCTCCGCACAAGAGCCAGGTTTCTTTCCTTTCTTCTCTCCTCCTTTCTTTGCCAGCACTTTTTTACACCTTAATGTGCAACACAAAAGGCCTGAGTGCATTTGCTCTTGACTTCAGACAGGTCTCTAAATGTAGGTGGGAAAGCTTTGCTGGCATAGACCAGGAGGAGTGCAATTACCTGAATTACAGCTCTTCTGCCAGCAAGTAAACCAGGGATTAGGCAAGAAGCCTGCTGTAAATCTACCCTAATCACTCTGGTGGATGGGAAAGACTGGTCAGCCCTTGATGTACTCTGGGGAAGATGCCAGAAGATGCAGTCAGACCATGAGTCTGCTTTGAAGGAGGAGACCCAGAGATACTGACAGATGACTAAGTTTTGGGCACACAGAGTGTACCACTCTTCATAGGGAGAAGGCAGGGAGCAGGAGCAGCATGCAGAGATTTTTATCTCCACAACTCACACGGCAGCATAGCCTCCATCAGAAAAAAAGACAATGCAAGGAGCACTATCCTTTATGCTTTTCCTCAAAGCATCTCTCAAACAACCAGGCTGGTCATCATGCTCAATTTGCAAAGCAAGGAGAAACCTCAGACCCCACAGCCCAGTTTTTTGTCCAGCACAGCTGCAGGCAGCCTGTACAGAAGTAGCCCTGCAGGAAGGGTAGCAGCAGATGGTCTGTTATGTTACAGCTCTTTGTGCACCACCCACTGAACCAGAGCCAAGGCAGGGCTGCAGGGCTGGAGAGATGAGAGATTCTAAGCAAAACTGTGCCCCACATACATCATATGCTACAAAAAAACATTGCACAAAGCTGGAGACATGAGCCTCCCTCAGCTCAAGAAACCTGAGCAACCTTCAGCAGAGGAGTTGGGCATTAGGGAGGAAATTCACTGGTTTAGGTTGTTCACCCATGCACAGGAGGAAAAACACTTGTTCTGATGTTCCCTATTATTGTTCAGATCAAGAGGTTTCAGCTGTTAGAAAGATCAGTGCGTCTGGTGGGGGTTCGGTCACAAGGTTGGGCACTACTGGGGGAAAGCTGCCTTCCCACCAAGGGAAAGTCTTGGTGCCCAAACTGTCCTGTTTGGAAGAAGAATTGTCCTGCTCCTAGAGAGAGACAGCAAGGGACAATTTTGGACAGCTAGGGAAGAGCTTCAGCTTCTTCTGGGGGAAGGGTTGAGGGAAAGCAGCAGTGCTGCCACTTCCCATGTGCCCATATCCAGCAGCACAGGACCCACCAGGTCCTTCCTTTGCAAGGAAGAATCAGCACTCAACATGCTTACAAGGATACCAACTCCCTTTTACAGCCTAGCAAAGCATGAACCAAGAAAAGAACTTAAAAAAAAAATTTAAATTACATTTTCCAAATGTGACAAGCTGGCTTTAAGCAAACCGCCCCAAATCAAGCAGCAACTGTGGGAACTACTGTGCTACCCCAGACAGTTATGGGATGAGAAGCAACTTTAAGTTGCCGGCACCTAAGTGGGGCTCCCCTTGCTGTGGTCATCTCACGAGGTGAAGCTCCCCTTGCTTTAGTCATCCAAACCACTTTGCCGTTTCTGTTTCCGTGGTCTAGAGAGCCATCATACCCCAAAAAGCTACCACCTAGCCACAAAGCCAAGGCAGCACCAATTGAAAAGCAATTAGGAGTTGTTTTGTTCTCTCTTTGTGCCTCTACAGCAGTGATTCACAGCGAGTCCCACTAGGAAATCAGTCATAATCAGCACATTACTTCTCCTGCAAATGCAAAAGACAAACAGAGCCAGCTTTGCTATTTACAGCCAGCAGAGCAAGGCAAACAGACCGAACCTTAAGAGCGGCACGGAGACCCACCATGGAAATCTGGCTTTAGTGGGTTGCTACAGTAATAACACAAACAGCAAGGGACTGGGAAAATGCCTTTGGCGTTTGTAGTGCTTAATGATTGCCAGCAAGCGGTGCTTCCAACACAGGTATAAAGCTCAAGCTTAAAGTGCTACTCAGAAAGTGAATTTTGAAGAGGGGAAATGCCAATTTAAGTATCAAAGGAGATGTATGTAGAATCAGCATTACTATTTTTGCAACAATAGAGACACCACCCACAAATTAAATAAAAGTTATGCAAGGTGCTCTGCACAGCAAAAGTGGCTTGCAAGTAGACAGCAACTCGCCTTGGCATTCTTCAGGGCTTGGCTGCCTTAGCTGGATTATTTTTCTTATCTTAAAAAAAAAAGAGGCACTATTCTAACAGTCTTTTCCAACTCAAACCACTCGATGATTCTACCTTCACCATCTCTTTAAAAAAATGAGAAAAATAAAATCAAGGGCTAGGTTCATTCTTACAGGCAGCAAGACTATGTAGGGATCTTCAATCTAGGTTTTGTCTAGAGGAGTTTAAAAGAGCTGCAGTCATTATGCAAGTGAAAGAGAGGGGGGAAGAAGCTGAAGCAGTGCCAATATCCACAGTGGGACAAGTTTTACATTACACAGTGAAATTTAAAGTAAGCTGCAAACATTAAACCATCTCCCTCCCTTGGGGCTCAGGAAGTTGATTTCAGTGTGAACAACATACAACCTTAAATCCATCCCTGATAATATTCTGTTCAAACATATTTGTGTTTAGTCAACTCCATCTACCATGAAGAAAATTTTCATGGATTCAGTTCTTTCTTCAGGCATTTTACTGTGAAGCCCCAAACAGATATTTAGTGGGGTACAATGCATCTAAATGCACATACACAGCTCAACCTGCTGGCAGGGTGGGCAGCAGGGACTTTGGCAAGGTACAAAATGACAATTTCTGTCATAGGAGAAAATCCAATTCAAACAATTATCCAGGCCAGTTGAAAGGGGAAGGACTTCACCTTCATGACTCTTTCTGTTTCATGTAGGTGATATAATAAAAAGATGAAAAGGAATCAGGGTTGCAATAAAGAAAAAACTGCAAGTTTCCCTTCACAGGAATAGACTGAGACAGCACGAAGTTAGAAAGGGATTTACTGGCTTGGATATTGCAAGCTTACAGTCCTGGAACCCATTTTCCTCTGGTGTCGCCTGTTTTGGACTTCTGACTGTGCAAGAGCATTCACTGAGTTTGGGACTTTCCCTTTTCTCCCACATGGTCACAGAAAGCCCACAGCACTCTGTTCACTGCAGAGCTGCTGCAGGAGATCCTAAGCAGTTAACAAGTCCTACAAGATGGAGTTATGGAGTTGAGTGTGCCTCTAAAGCCAGTTCAGGAACTCCTGAACACAGTGAAGGCTCAGCCTGTAAACTTAGGCACACACACACTGAAACAGAGCAGGTTTGATGCTCCTGAGGACAAGGTATGTGCTGCCCACTTCTGCCAATGCAGTGTCTAGCATGGCTGGTGGGTGCCCATTGCCACTGCCATTTTGGAGGCTGCTTATGATTTTGGACCAAACCCATATTCAAGCTCTAAGATCCCAATTCCTCTCTGCCTGGAGAGGCAAGGTGTAAGGAAATGTAGTCACTGTTGTGCCAACTGTTACAGTCAGAGGATGGACTCATGGGGTTTGGATCATGAGCCCTTCTGAAAGCTCATATCCAAATGGCTAAAGGCTTGTCTTGTTTCTCAGCAATATTAGCTTTGCTGTCAGGGGGCATTAGTCCACTACAAGACTTACCTTGTTTCAATCCTGAGACTAACAGCAGCAACATCAGTGATTAATAGACAGCAATCTTCTAACTGTTAATCACTTTCCTATCACCTTCTACCCACCTTAATTCCAAACAACCCTTCCTGGAAAAATCAACAGGACCTGTTTGCAAATCACTAAAGCTGGGTCGCTCTGACAATAAAGCTGCACCATACAAAGCTGCTTTCTTTTAAGAGTGGTAACATTTTACATGGTCTTAGCAGTGTCCCCTAAGCTGCCATAGATTCCAAAATCCTCTCTTCGTCATAAAAAAAGAAAATCTTATTTATGAAAGCATATAATTGTGCCAGTCTTTTTGTGTTGTTGCCCAGGTGCTTCATCAAGCCTTCCTCTGCCTTCAACTCTTCCAGCCCTTAGAGTTCTCTCCAGGCAGTTCAGCTACCAGTTACAAAGAGGTGTAAACCCACACTCACTCCACTGAAACCTTCAGGATTGCTCTGGATTTACATCACCTCAGAGGAACCTGTACCTGCAGATGTTCACTGTGCGAACTTCAACTCATTTCTGCCTCAGTATATATGCATCAAACCTGTGGCCAGCTGGGCAGTCCTGCATTTTCAGATGCAGGTGCTCTTAGCCAGATATCCCTATCACCATTTTTCTACACCAGTATTTACTCCACACAGCTCATACACAACTTACCTAGCTGTTCATATACACCTCTAACTTTAAAGCAAATTGCAGCCGCTCAAAACTTTTGCAACCTCAGGCATTAGACACGCTCTGATCCTGTTTTATCCCTTATATTCCACCAAACTGAGCACTAGAACAGGCAGAAGAGTTTTATCTCCATTGGCCACTGCAAGGCACACTGGCTGATAGCAAGCACCAGGTCCCAGCAGGAGCTGCCATGGTATCGTGCAGCCCCACTGACAAGCCTCTGGGGAATCAGCGGCTGACAGCAAAAGGACACTGCAACAGCTTAAATTCTGGCTACTTCTTCATGATGGGCAAAGCTAAGTGAAAAGAAAAAAAAAATGCCTTTCACTTCCTCGGGTGATAACACTTGCAGTATTTCAGAGCCAAGAAAATATCCTAAGGCGGACAGAAAGGAAGTTTTGCATGATCTCTAGCAAAACACTTGCTGCTTACACAGAGCTGTTTTGCTCCCTGCACTTCACAGATACACAGAAGCTTCCACACACCCAACAAGCTCTTCAGAGCCCACATTTTTGCAAGAAACCCCAACGTCCACCCTTAAGCAATATGCATTAATTTTTTCCCTGCGCACAGGGACTGTCCTCCAGACCCCTTGCAGCAGGTTGCACCAGAGGTGGGCTCATTCCCGACGCAAACCCTGGCAGCAATGCAGCCCCTTCACCAGGACAGCTTCCCCCAATCCCACAGGTTAGAGATCACCCCACACTACAGCCCCCACTCACCACCAGGATCAGCGTCCCCAAGCACTCAGCCAGTGCTTGCCGCACTAATTTGTTTCTGATCCTCAGGTGCTCCTCAATGGTAGCAAGAACGTCCTTTTGCCTCCCCATCGCAGTAGAGGTGCTTCTCAAGTGGTGTCAAGGGAACAGCAGCAGCTGACAAAGCCTCAGCAAAGTTTCTTCTCCAGCACAGCTGCCTTTGCTTATAAATAAGTTCCCTGACACACCTCCTGGGTAACCACACCCCTTCCACTCGCTCTTCAAACCCAACTTTTTTTTCCTGCTTTTCAGCACGAGACAGCGCGGGTGGTTTTTTTCACTTTCCTTATTGCTTGCATAGGTGAGCAAAATATTCAGGAGCTTCATAAGAAGAAGGAATTAAATGTGTCCTGCTG
>NW_005054378.1:348026-386903 GCF_000277835.1 Geospiza fortis | reverse complement strand
CCAGCTAAAATGCAGGGCCATATCTGACCTTCTTCAGCTTCACTTAAATGCATAGAGCAGTGCCTTACCCATTTGTGTGAGCATGGTACCCTGCATTCAGATTTCCTTCCTCCCAAGCTCTTGCAGAGTGGCAAAGTGATGTGTGCTCCTGTGCTGATTCAGAGGCTGCAGGTGCTTTGACAGAAAAACTGGGAGGCAGAAGGGTTTGAACTCCTATAGCTACGTCTGAGGCTCTCCTGAGCTCCAGCACTTACCCAGCTGAAGCTGGTACTGTGAACAAGACCAAGCCACTTTCCATGGAAATCTACATTTGGATCCAAATTCTTTTGTGTCATTACAAGTTATCTCACCCTCCCAGAGCTTTGGGAGAGCCCTTGCAGCCCAGTCCCCCTGAAAGCTGTAAAGAAAAGACATGAGGCTCCCAGTGCAGAGCCAATCCCCATCAGAGAACCACAGACCTACCAAGCCACACAGGAAACAACCCTTGCTGCCTTTTCATTGTCAGTAACATCCTGTATCACTCTAGGATTATTCCACAAGATGGCCTGGATGAAAGCAGTCCCAGTCTGTACCATCTGAGGTGAGCACTGCTAACAGGACATGTGCAGCTCGTGGCATCTGGTTTTTGTTAAGTGAGTAGTAAAAATTCCCTGGGCTCCTTGACTCTCCAGGCCTTGATGCAGAGCTGCAGGGCTGAATTTGCAGGACTGAAAGGGACCCCTTTCTTGATTTATTCCCCCACCTTCTCTGCAAAGCCGCAGATGCCCAGCTTTTCCTCTTCCCCTTATTTAACCATGAACTTTCCTGTGGAAAAACCAGAGCTTTTTCATACGGCGGTGAATGGGCCTTTATTTTGTACAGAAACTGCAGCCAACACAAGAAGAAGTCAGGAATGTGGCTAAGAAAGCAATAATGTGTGAGCAATCAAATACAGGGAAACACTCAAGTCCAAACATAATTACAGGGGCAGGAAACTTTCCTCCTTATTTTGTGCTCAAGCCCCGTCTGGGACTGCCAGCATCAACAGGGTCCTCTGAACCAGAGTGAGTGCTCCACCAGCCCCATGCGAGCTTGCTGCAGCTGGGATTTGCAAATGAGGGCTCAAGACACCCATTTTCAGCTTTCTCTCCATATCTCTCCCCTCATCATCTTGCCGTGCATCTCCAGAGTCATGGAAGCTCATCAATTCCTCCTGCACTCCCCTCTCCTGTATATTCTGCCCTGTCCTTTTACTCTGATGCTTTATCAAAGCAATCACAGCCAGAAATTAAGTTGTGTGTTGGGTTTTTTACCTTTTGACACTCCCCAAGCTAAAACACATGGCCACCAGCATGTAGATGCTGTGTTCTGTGGTGTAATTTTATTGAGATTTATTTAGGCTAGTTCCCATTCCTTCCCCGGTGGTGAGGACAGGGCCATCAGACCAGAGAGAGAAAGGTGAGGAGCAAAATGCATGGGGGGTTGTGATGTTCTCCAGCAGGTAGGAACATTTCTTTTGTCTGTAGCATTTGTGGCCCTCTGTTACAAGTTGAGGATACAGACATTTCCTCACGAATAGGGGAGGGAGGGGACATGTTGAGGTTCCAAGGTCGATGGTGTGTCTTGGTTTTGGTGGAATAATTAATTTCCTTCTCACTAGTGACTTGGATTCAGCTGAGAATAATGCTGATAACACACTGATGTTTCAGCTGCTGCTCAGCAGTGTTTACCCTAACTCAAGCACTGCTCAGTTTCCCATGCTCTGCCAGGGAGCACAAGAAAGCAGGAGGGGGCACGGCCAGGAGAGCTGACCCAAACTGCCCAGAGGGATATCCCATGCCATGGAACACCATGCCCAGTGCACAAACTGGGGGGGATTGGCTGATCACTGCTGGGAAACTGCTGGGCATCTCTCAGTGGGTGGTGAGCAATGATGCTGTCTATCACATGCCTTTCTTGGGTTTTTTTGTCTATCTTTCTCTTCTTCATTGTCATTGTTATAACTAGTAGCAGTGTATTTTATGTTGTTTCAATTACTAAACCATTCTTATCTCAGCCCACAAGTATTACATTCTTTTGCCATTGCCTTCCCCACCGGGGGTGGGCAGGGGGCAGTGCATGGCACTTTGTCTCTGGGGTTTTTTTGATCACAACATGTTAAAAAATGGTGATAAGACCAGCATCAAAGCTGGTGCTTGGAGAAGTCTAGACACATGGAAGCCTGAGGAGCTGGGGTGGGGTGGGTTCTCCGACACCAGCTCCGTGCCTGACTCACTGCCTGACCCCAAGCAAATCCTTCACCTTTCCACACCCCAGCTTTTCCGTCAGTAAATTCGAGAGTGATATCAGATTCCCTTCTCGGGGCGTTGTGAGGGTGAATCACTGCAGCCCAAGATCCAGTGACTTAAAATGAGCAATAGGGAGTTATGCAATTGCTTTCCCAACAGGCAGTGGTGTTATTATCTAGGAAGGAGCTTGGGGAAAGGACTGTGATGCAACGCTAGAAGAAGCAGGACATCCTTTCAGAAGCAATAACTAATCAAAGTGTGGGCAAGGCCTGAAAGGCCACACTGCTGGAGCTTTTCTGTGCCAATAGAGGAATTGCTGTGCTACACCAATCTTTTGGACTTAGGGACACATAATCTAAACAGAAATCATTTAAAGATGTCCGTGAGCAGCAATAGATTTCCAAGAAAGCCTATCTCCTACAATAATTGGTGGTCGGGGTACTTGTACCCATCCTGGTTGTTAGAATAAATCCATGGGATGGTAGAAATAAACAAGGTAGGATGTAGCAGTTGAGAATAATGAGACAAGACCTCAGGGCTGCTTAGCTCTCCTAGAGTTGGACGGACATGGAAAGATATCCATGCCACTAGGATTGCCTTGCATGGACATCCAAAGAACATCTTTCACAGCACAAAGCCTCAAAGAAGGGAAATTTCCAGAACTCTGTCACAAAAAACTCGTGGTTGTTGACTTGACTTCCTGGTGGTTTTGCCAGAGCTATTGGAGTGCGAGCGAGGGATTTCTCTTGTCAATCACAGCGTGATTAAAATATCAGGTATTAAGGTACCTAGAATGAACTACCCCTGTCAATCTGTACAGTGTCAAAATCAAGGCAATATAACACTCCAGTTTATGGAATCTGCTCCTTACTCAGAGGAAACTCCAAGAGAAGAGAAAACTCAACTCAGCGGGGAAGTCAGAGACAACATTGTTACGTTGTGCTCCTGCCATAAATCTCCAACTTTTCTCCCGTGTCTTCAGGGACCAACAAATACAGCTGTGCCTTGGAATTATCCAGGATTTGAGCCTATGCCTTTTGATCCTGTCCAACAGAGCACTTCTCTGTGACGTTTGTCACTTTCTTATTCCCTTCCTTTCTCTCCAGCAGAGCCATGCAATGTGCCACAATAAACTCTCTGTGTGCTCTGGCTGTTATTTCTAGACAAGATCCAAAACTAACACCCAGGTTCCAAGTACGCTGTTTGTGTTGCAGCCTTGCTGCTTGGCTCCATCCCTCATCACTGCATGCCAGGGGAAAGGTACAGGTGAAATTATGAAGGAAGAACCAATTCCTGGCTGCTGCCGTTCAGCTGTTTTCCTACTGGCTATAGAGGGGCAAAATAAATTCAGGCTCGTAAACTTCTTGGCTTCTGCAGAATCCTGAATCACCCCCCTGCAATTTTTCCTATTAAAATCCAAGTTTAACAAAGTAACAAGGCTTTTTCTTAAGTAAGTGAATGGATAAACCCAGGCTGGTGGGTTCCACAGCTTGTCCAAGCCAAATTTATTCACTCATCCCAGGATGGATGGTGCAATCCAATAGGGAGGAAAGTGTGAATCACTCAAATCTGTGATGAGTCACTCATTGCACTGATGGCGGGGTCACCTGGTGCAAAAGCCGTTATGCCAAGAGAGGTCACTGTGTCAAGGCACGGCAGGATTCAGCCTTGTGAAACCTCCCTTTGGAAGACACCTCTAGCCATCTCCTTCCCATGATCTACTTGACAGAGCAGTGTGGTGACATGTTCATTAGATTTCATTAAAAATAAAAATTATAGCTTGCCTAGCGAGGCAAGGTAGGAAGTGGGTGGGTAGGAAGTTTGTAAGCTTTCTAAACCATTCTAGCTGGAGGGTTAAGCACAGAGATTTCAACATCCTGCCTTGAATCTCCAGATTTGCAGAGGCAGGTGTTTGTTTCATGTCTGGGACTGCTTTGCCCTCCAAACCGAGGTAAAGAGTGATAACCCACACAGCTGAGTATTGCTTATGATATCTGGTTTTGGAGAAACTTCAGATGAAACTCCAATCCTAACTTAGGTTACTGGGACATGAAAGAGTGGCCTGGAACCCAGCAAACTGGATTGGACTTGAATTACTATATAGTAATAGGAATAATATTTTAAATTTCATTAAAATAGGTCTTCATGAAGCCCACTGATTGGGACCAAGTGAAGGAAAGGGTGCCCTGAGTCTATGCCTAATGTAATTGAGAAGTATTTCATAGGGATCGATCCCCCAGAGCTATATTGGCATGGACCTACAACCTGTACTCCTGGAGGTTCCTTGTCATGTCTAGTTTTCTCCTCAGCCCAAAGCTTGTCCTAATTTACAGGAATAAACAATGTACATCACATATTCCTGTAGAGACATCATTTTCCACTCTCAGCGGTTGCATGCCAGAATAACTACTCCACACTGGAAAAGCATCAGTTGCTCCAGAAGAAAGCTTTTTAATAACACATCTGAAGGGAAAGCTATTACAAACAGCTCTCCTGAAACAGGGTTTTGGCAGGGGCTTCTCTCATAAACTGCTCTATGCAGACAGCTGTTCTTCTGAGAGCTGCAGAGCCAGTCCTGACTTGGAGACACTGCTGCTGTTGTGCACCACAGCAGGAAAGTTCAAAGATTGTGAAGGCAGAAGACACAGAAATGGTGTGAAGCTCCACCAGCCTGAAGTGTGAGTCAGGAGCAATGACAAGAACTTTCCCTACCAGGCGAGCACATGTCCCAGAATGGAAAGTGTGCCTACTCTCCAACCTAACCACAGCTAGGGGTGTTCCTCAGCACAGAAACAATCACCTTAAGAGCAAAATAATCCACCTGGATGTAATTCTAGATGTGTATTCCATGAGATCACTTTAGGAGCGTCTCTTTGTTGAGCTACAAAGGAAGAGTAAAGCAATTATCCCAGGTGGAGACAGCTACATGTAACTGGTGTAACCCACCCAGTCTCCAAGGGGTTGCAGACCTGCAAGATGCAAAGACATCTCTGCCACAGGTGAGGTGAAGTATTTGCAATAGGAGCAGGGAAAATTTAAAACTGTCCCACAATTCACAGCCGGGTCTCTCTCTGCAATGCCACCTAAATTCCAGATCACCTTTGCTCAAGAAAGGTGACTTGAAAGCATAAAAAGTGCAAAGGAATGTCAGAACAACAAACGCGTCAATGGAGTCTCACCAGTCCAGTGTGGGCCAAAAGTGCTCAAATAAGGTAATGCAGTGAACCCAAGACCAAGCTGGGACATAATGTTGTCAGTCAGTACATTAGGAAGAAATAGAAGTGTTTGTGTTGGCACAAGTGCAACTAGGGATGAACCAGCTGTTGACAATATTAATTGAAACCATAGTAGCATGGATATTCAGTATTTTCCAGTTCAAGTAACATGTTTTTTCTTCCCAGGAGGTGCAAAGGCTGGAAGTATCAGATGGTTGAATTTGAAAGGAGGTGTGGCATCCCTCTGGTTTCCCTAGTATCTGTACCCTGACCTAATTCTGTACCCCTAAATCTCACTTGCTGGAAGATTTCCTTCTAACTTTTACCCTCAGAGAGGAGGACTGGGCTCCTGAACTGTAAAAGCACTTTGGAGCAAAGTCTATGCCCTGCCTCTTGTGTCTTCAGGGCTGTTGAAGGACTGTAACTACCAGTTCACCTGGACGCTCCCTAAATCCACCTCTGCAAAAGCAAAGTGAGCTTGTCTACACTTGCAGAGTCTGCTGTCCTCTTTGGGACATTCATTCCTCCAGCTGATTTTAAATCAGCCTGAATCCTGGGGAAATTTCCATACTGACCTATTTTTTTTTTCCCTGGGTAGTTTAAGTATTAAACATCATCCCTTAGCAAATAAGCATTAAGGAATTGCATTGTAATGGGCATTTCTGAGATTCCATAATGAAACAGGGAATTGGCATGGACAAGCCACCTGAGACGAGTGCCTGCGGCTGTGGAGATAACAGGGCTGTAAACAGGAGAGCTGGGCTGTGCAATGGATGCAACACCCAGAGGAGACACAGTCAGGCACCCACCTCCTGATCCACCAGAAGAGCCCCTCTCCCAAAGAAAGGGATAATGTCCTCTACCTGACAGATATCAGCAGACATGGGATATGAGCTGGTTTGAGGCAAGAGCTTTTAATCTGGTCCTGGAGTCTTCAAGGAAGTCTTGATCTCATGGGAGGAGGAAAGCAAAGAACTTGAAAGCCACTGTGGTAGGAGCCACTCTCTTTTCCTCACTTCCCAAGCAAGAAGTTACAATGGTTGGCAAACCTGTGGCTGACCTGGAATGTCCCAAGAGTAAAGAACCAACATTTCCTTATGAAAATGTCCTGACCTCTTTTTCTTGGCCTGCCCAGAAGGAATTAATGTGGGGATTTACACACAGAAAACCCCAAGAAGAGTCAGCAAAAGCAGATTCCAAATTGGGATCCAGGAGATACTCAGAATTTCAGTCCTAAACTAGGAGCACTGAAACAGGGCTAATCTTGTGCCTGAGAATACGTCCTTCAGCTCCTGTGTGAGGACACAGCAAGTCCAAGCCCCAGTTTGCTTCATGGTTCAGGGCTGGGTCGTTTTTGAGCATGAGAAGCGCACAGTTGAATCAAAGTGGTGTGTGGAAGCAGACAGCAGTACATGTCAGAGGCAATCCCACCCCATACAGGCAGTCCAAGATCTCCCTGTGCCCCTTACTTCCGAGGGCAGGGCTGGGTGTTGAGAACAACCAGACCAGAAGCCACAGGATCTGCCTGTCCTGGCACAGGGTGGGGGGTCAGGGATGAGAAGCTGGCAGAAGGGAACATGTGCTTTCCTTTGAGCCACCAGTGCCTTTTGAGCCACTGCTGGCAGCAGCTTCTAGTCCCAGCCACCTCCTCCTGGGGTCAGACAGCCCCAGTTTTTTCCTTAGGGAAGGAAGCCCCCATCCCTGTCAGCTGCCAGTGTCCAGTCAGAGCAGGATGAGACCTAAAAGGAGCACCAGGTGGGGCAAGCACTGGGTGTTCTGAAGTGACAGGTAGGAGATCCTCTCCCTCCTCCACCCACAGAGAGCTGCTGTATCCCTTTCTCCTTCTGGGATGCAGAAGCAGTGTATTCCATTGTCCTTGTAGTTCATATCTCCCAGTAGAATCCCATCCCCACCACAGCTCTTGTTCACTTCCAGACTAGAGAAGGAGTAGTGGGAAGGCAGGAAGAGCAGTAGTCAGCCAGGGAGCTGAAAAAACACAGAGAGGAGATTAGCCCTCCCCAGGCTGCAGCAACCCCAGATCTTCCCATCACCAGCACTTTGTCACACCAAGTTTGCAGGGTGGTAGGAGCAGGGCAATACAGCCAAGGCATCAAAATGATCGTGCTGCAGCAGGATGTCTTGCCACACACCCCCCTTGGGAAATCATTTCCCAGAAAAAGCTGTCAATGAAAGTCTGTTGTGTGCGACTGAGGCTTCCCAGGAGGGAGCTCTGGATCCTCTGGGAACAGACTCTCCTGCTTTACCTGTTAACTACACACTGATTTACCCATTCTGCAGCTCCAGGGTGGGGAAACCCTCCAGCCTGTCATGGGAGGTGCAGGTGATGGATCTCTGATGTGCCCCCTGTTTCCCGAGCCTGCAACTCAGACATTGCACCCACCACATCCTGCAGGAAGCCCAGAGACCTGAATCAGACATGAGTCGGGCACCTGGAGTCAGCAAATTGGATACCTATTACTGAAAAGTGAGATAAGATCTCTAATACTCATCCTGCTTGTGGCTCAGGGAGGATCTGTTGCAGGCACCCAGCTGGGGCATCCTCTCAGCCTTGCAAAACCCTTACAAAGAGGCACCAGCCCTGGCTCCACAGGTGCTCTCCCACCCTTCCCATGATGAACACACTCAGCTGGCAGAAATTACAGGGTGAGGGAGTGGGGCTTGGCATGGCTGTCATTCTGCTCACTCATTCTGCCCCCTGGCACATCAAGTCAGTGATGAGGAGAGAAGGGTAAAAGAGCTAGAGAAAAGCTGGTGGGATATCCCAGTGTGGACCACTGAAGAGGAATAAAGCATGCCAGTCATTTGTGGCAGGTTTCCATAAGGGATGTGCTAGGAAGATTTGGTCCTGGTGGCTCTCACAGAAATCACAGGAAGTCTGAAGTCGAGGCTGTTATTTACCCATATATTCTTGCCTTGCTTCTCATCTAGGAGAGCAAAGGTGTGTGTGAGGGGAAGGGGAAGCAGCAGTCTTCCTCATCCTCAGACATCCCAGCACTTCTGAGATCCCTGAGAGGCAGGAGCTATGGCTCCCACTCTCCCACCACTGGAACAGGTGGCTCCACAGCAGGAAGCAGAGCACACTGCATCTCTTCCAGTGGCCATCCCTGGAGCCCTGGGGAAACAGCAGCAAGGTGCAAGGCTGGTGGCTGAGCTCAGCAGGCTCCAAGCATGAGCTGTCCAGAGTCTGTTCATGTGGAGAGCCAGCAATAACCACTGGGTTTTCAGCCAAGGCCATGGACTCTGAGCAGCTGCAAGGATCCAGGTCCAGGGTATGAAAGAAGGAAAATCCATAGCAAAGGGAATTGCATTGGTGATGGTGTGACCTGCTTCTGGGACTGCAGCCCTTGGCTGCTGTGTTTCATATTGTTCCCTGGGTTGTCACAGCAGTAATCCTGCTCCCTCAGAAACAGGCCAAAACTCTTTACTTGTCTCAGTGAAGTGACAAGAGGTCTTCAGCAGTGTGCACTCATGTACAAATGATGCTGCCCACACTGGAGAGGCAAGGTAACCCCCAGATCAGGATATCTGTCAGAAAAATATCAAATGGGGAATCAAGACACGTGTCCTATCCTTTAGCAATCCTTTACACCAATGCTGTCCCGGAAGAGAGGTGCATCCTCTCAGGCTAAACAACCTGGAGAGTTCAGTCAAGTTGGACCACAGCAAGCCTGGGAAAAAGGGCAAATTGCTAGTAATAACTCTTACCAGGGCCTCTTATTGAGAAAGGAATTAACTTTTGCTCTCTGAAACAGAGTTTCATCGCTCTGGGAGGAGCCCTGCTCCCTCAACACCAGCCCGATGGTTTTCTTTTAGTTACCAGTTACCGTAAGGCGCTTCAGAGAGGTTTCTGGAATGTACACTGCCCTTAGGGTGACTCTGGGCCATGAAACTCTAGACTAGCTTGTGGACCTCTGTGGTAAAGGATCACATCTGTTATTATTACTTCCCTCTGCTGGAGCTGTTGAACTCAGGTCACTGCTCTGCCTTTCATCACTATTGTTTTCGCCGCTTGGTAAACAGGCGACTTTCCGTCCTGTTTCTGGGACAATGCATCCTGCAATGGATGGGCTCCAAGCTAACACCTCAAGGTTATTGTTGATTTGGGTAACAGAAAATGCCGGGATAAATCATCCATGCGTGCAAACTGAGGTATCTTCAGCTTTCAGCAGTAGAGAATTTGGCGCCTGAAAACTTGATTGCCCTGGGTGAGGAAGCTCCCCTGCTTGCCTTCTGCACCACTGGCCTGTGAGCAGCGCTACAAGTGGTTTAGACATGTTTGGGCTCTGCCCTAGCATGTGTAAGGGCCCCGGTCACTACCTGGGATTATACTTGAGATATTCCTTCATTTCACATCAGACAAGAGGAAGGAAAGCAGAGGTATGTGTGTCCCAAAACTTGCTACAAACCTGAGCTGCAATAATGTTCAGAAATCCCTGTTGAGGAGTCTGCATGAGCACGAGGGGAGGGGAGAGGAGGGGAGGGGAGCGGGAAGGGAAGGGAACCTCACATGGCAGCAGATCAAGAAGACAGGAATATCCACACCCAGCCCTTATGAGTACAGGGCTGCGGGGCTTCAGATGTTTTTGCACTTTTGAAAGATGTTTAAAAGTTAAAGACAGTAAAGACAGCACCAGGAAATTCACCCGAGGGCTAAAGCAAATCACACTTTGCAGGAAGAAGCTGAGAGTTCAGCATGTTCAGCTTTTCAGAGAGAAGATGTAGAAGCAGCTTGATTATAGGGTACAATACTACTGTGAAGAGAAAATACGAGGTCTTTAATTTCCAGGGGAAAGGCTTGGCAAGACAAATGTGTTTTAGCCTTGAGCCAGGCAAATACAAACGAGACCCCAGTGGGAATTTGCTCTTACCCAGTGCAGTGTTGGCTCTCCTGTGGGCTGGGGGCTCAGCACAGGGGTGTCCCTTGGGAGAGAGGGGAGACACCAGTACACAGAGCTAGAACGTGTTTCTGGCTGCCCCCTGAGTGCAGGTGCTGCTGCTTCAGAGCATGCTCCATCAAGCCCCCCTTTGAAAGAACATACACTGGAGTGGAAAGGGAGAGACAGCAGCAGAAGTGATTTACTAGCCTGAGGCTCAGACAGGCCAAGCCTGTGCTGCACTAGTCATGTAG
This sequence comes from Geospiza fortis, assembly GCF_000277835.1. Classification (NCBI taxonomy): domain Eukaryota; kingdom Metazoa; phylum Chordata; class Aves; order Passeriformes; family Thraupidae; genus Geospiza; species Geospiza fortis. The sequence goes on along the minus strand of NW_005054378.1, from coordinate 376,272 downwards.
TGTGGCATCCTTGAGCTCCAGGGATCGGGAGCCAAGCCAGAATAATTAATTGTGCAACACCTTTATGACTGGGAAACCTGCCTCCCCGTCCCTTTATACAATGGCAGTGCCCAGGGGCAAGTCATCTCTTGCTGATTGCAGAGCTGCCATGGCAGGAGCAGGGTCCCAGGGTGGGTGACAGTCACTGGCACAAGGCAGGGCAGGGACAGCTCCTGCTGCCCCTGTGTGAAGGGCAGGATGCATTTGCAGAGCCATTCACTGGTATGGGAGACTCTTCTGCAATCCCTCAAGGGAATGAGAAATGTGCTTTAACACCTTGTCCAAGCCCAAAACAAGAATTTCAACCACCCCAGCAGGTCTAGCTGATTCTGTCCTTTATCCTCTCTGTTGCAGGTTCCTACAGTCATCTTCCATTCATCCTCCCTTCCCCCTTCACACCGTGTGTGTGTCACGGGACACAGCCAGGCTGCCCACACCAGGAGGATGCAGCCATACAAACACTCTCCCACGCATGGCCCCAGGCACAACTCATGCCAGGCTCTGCCCTCCTCCTCCTCTGCCTGTGCTGGGCTGCCAGCCCCAAGCCCTGAGTGGGCAGGGGCAGGGCAGCAGCAGAGCCCAGGGCTGGGCAGGGAGCAGTGGGTGTCACTGAGCTGTGCCTGCTCTGCCAGGCTGGGACTGGGATGCGCTGGGCTCTCCTGGCGTTCCGCACACAGCTGAGGGGCCGGTCTCAAACCAAGCACATTTGGGCACAGGGGCCAGGGGTGCTTTTGGCTGTGAGGTCCAAACATCTGCCTGCACAATCTCTTCTGCTGTGCCTCATTGGCTGCCAGCACAGCCTGTTGCTCTGCTCCCAAGCTTGCCCGCAGCGCTGCCAAACTGGCACTGCTGGGGGTTGGATGTTTTCTCACCTGCTGTTTACCTCAATTATTTCAAGCACTTCCAGAAGTAGGCTAGTAACAAATTCATGCTTTTACCCATCTTAAAAATCATAGTTGTAAAGGCCCTGGTGGCCCTGCCTTGCATCTGGGACTGGAGAAATGGTTGGGAGACAGAGTTGCAAGTAGGCAAGTGCTTTGGCCCACCAAAAACCTCCAGTGGGGTCCAAGTGCAGTTCAGGTGGCCTCAGCAGAGACTGGACAACTTATTGCTGACAAAACACCTCTGAAATTTTGGAAGTCATTCACCTCTTATCTGAAATTTCTGCAGCTCACAGAGAGGACAAGATCGCTCACCACATCTTCCCCGCAGAGGAAATGGATCTCTTCCCTCATGCTCACAGAAGCAAAGAAACTCAGAATGGGTGAGGCTGGAAGGGACCACAGTGGGTCGTGTGGTCCAACCTCCCTGCTCAAGTAGGGCCACTTTGTACTGATGGCTTCTGGTGGCCCCGTGGCAGAAAGTGGGTACCAGAAGTGAAAACCAGGGACTGACAACATCCCCTGACCATGGTTTTCTCTGTGAGATGGTGTCTGGGTAGAAGGATTATCTGAGAGGTTAAAATCCCAGATTGGGGTGGAGGGGGAGGTACAACATTATAAACACTACTCATGAAAGATCTGGGCATGTGGATGGAAACTCTGGTGTTTAGAGATGAAGACAAGGCAAGGAGATGGAAAGAAAAGGGTTTGGGAGAGTGTTTAGGGTGTGATGCCATGGCAAGCCATTCTTGGAGAGACCACCTCATGGTTGCCCAGAGAGAAACCCAGACAGGAAGGTGGTAGAACCCAGAGGTGGCTGGACATGGTGCCAGAGACTGCCAGCCTGTGGAGGGATGAGAAGGGACAGGAGACAAATGAGAGCCACAGAGAGACCTGATATCAGAGACACAGCATTTGCAGCAGGGAAAGGGAGGAGGCATGTGTGGAGCTGATAAGGACTCGGGAGGAGCTGCAGAGGGGCTGGGGCCAGTGAGCTGTGTGCAGAGGCAATTTAAACAAGAACTTAAACTGGGAGTTAAGACAGCAGATAAAGGGCCTCAGGTTAAGAGGGGGAGAGGGGGAATGTCTCTGCAGACAGGCAAAGAAAAAGAGGAGTAGCTTAGGGCTGAAGGGCCTGTGAGCCTTGAACCAGGCAGAAGGACATTGGGAAGGGCAAAAGACTGGGGTGGACATGAGGAGATGCCCAAAAAAAGAATGAATAAAGGGAAATGAGTGTGTATCAACCATGACAAGCTCTGCCATGAGACCCAAAAGATCTGTGAGTCTCACCCTTGTTCTCTGCTGTCAGCAAATACCCATATAAAACCTTCAGGCAAAACATGTTTCAATCCCACTTTGTAATGAGGCAGGGGCTTCCCACCAACTGGTCACCCCAAAGTCCCTCTGTTCCAGCTGGTGGAAGGGGAGAGGTTGTAATGAATAATGAGAACTGAGTGAGACCCAGGTTTTGATCAGTTGGGTTGCTTTTTTCAACCACAGAGAAATGTTCTAGATGTGTGCAGTAAAAGAATTGTGTTAAAGCTTTTAAGCCTGGCCCTCCACCAAGAAAAACCAGCCTGAAGCTCACCCACACAGTCTTGGGTTAAAAAAAACTTGAGTTCACACATGAACACATAGTCCCCCCTACATTTCCTTTGGTATGTAAAACAGGCACTTCTCACCTGGTGAACAAACGTTGTATCTTCCCTTATCCTTCTGCTGCTCCTCACCTGCCTTCAAACACTCCAATTCCACTCCAAAGGACAACATCATGGCCTCGGCTCTCCCAGGTCTTTCACAGCCCCTCCAGCTGGGGAAGTTCCTTCAACTCCCCTCACTCCTTGGGAAGGGAGCATGACAGGGAGGCATCACCCCCTCTACAGCTGAGCCAGAACACACACATATAGTCCCTCATTTGATGTGCCCATGTCCATTTATCAGAGAACCCAGTGCTGTACCTGCAAGCCCAGCTTATCTGAGCATCCAGCAGTGACCACTGCAGTTGGTGCAGACCAACATAAAGAGACGTTAACTCAGCCCCCTTGGAGGAGGCCAGTCATGGAAATCACTGAGGTCAAATAAAGCACAGGTCACATAAAACACCAGGAGGAAGAAGCCAGAGCCTGTCCACAGCAGGGAGATATCCTGGTGTATGCCTCTGGTCTGGATGGGACCACCAAGATGCTGGAAAAGTGAGCATATCAACACAGGTCTTGTGGGTGCTCAGCTGCAAAGTGTGGGGGCACTTGGCTCTCCCAGATCTCCTCACACCATTGTCATGTAGACCTCCTCTGACAGGAAAAGACATAAACACAACAAAGAAATTAAATCAAATCTCTTGGCATTGCAGGAAACTTGGACCATGACTGAAGATGTCGGGATAACAGTGTATGACTTGGTTTTAAATCCTGCTGGTGATGCTGATTTCTAAAGAGCCAGCACTGGAGTGAGAAGGATGCTGGAGGAGAGGCCTCCTATGCAGCAAGCCCTAGGGAAGATAACAGGGGTCTGAGAGCTCTGAGGAGAGCAGTGGATCCTGCAGTGACCCTGTTCCTACTGCACAGCTGTAGTGGGCAGAGACCTTTTCCAAAGGTCCTAAATAACCTGGGCCTGTAAGCAGGAGTTAAACCTAGGAACTGGAAGCAACAGAGTGCTTAGACTCTTTACCCAGAGAACAGTAAAGATTTTTTAGAGGGTGCTCAGATTAATTTGTTCAGTGTCTGGGCATCAGGCTACCTGTCTAGAGAAAGACCTGGATGTAGTGAAACACATGCTGGGCATGCACTGCAAACACAGGCTGTAAAACTGGACATCCGGGGCATGATTCAGTTATCTAAAGCAAGGAGGTCTCAGAGGTGCCCTGGGGTACCTAAACCAGCAAGCAGGTCTGACATGGGACCTTCAGGAGACCCTTGTCCTTCCAAATGTCAGCTGGGGATCAGGAGGAACATCCAGGTAATTTAGGCAATGGAATCAAGCTCCTGATGTGAGACACTGGTGTGAGTTTGGAAACCCCACAGAGTATCTAGACACATCTCCCTTTACCCAAATGCTTTGATCTATGTCTGGCCTCCAGCTGGCCAACAGTGCTTTTGCAAGGACTTTATAATCTAGATAAATTGGATGGTTTGGTAAATGTTATCTGGGAAACCAAAAAAAAGGTGTCTAAGATATCAGACCAGGTCCAGACAAGGTCTGGATCCGCTCCACTGCTTTGGGTCTGTTAGATGCCCATCTCCCCTGCTGCACTGGGGTCTTGGTGATTAGCAAAGTACCAAAGGAAGAGCCGAGGCAGTGGACAGGCACAACTTCTGAGGAATCAAGGTCTTAATTAGTCTTGTGGGACTCTGTCCTGAACATTTAGGATTTTACCCTCTGCATTTTAGCCCTGATTTTGCCATCAGTGTCTTCAAAATGAGGCTGCAGCAAGCCTCAGCTTTGACAAGTGCCAAGGCATGGCAAACCCTGCTGACATATGTTAGACCTGCCTGATCCTGGTACTTCTTTCCACCTCAGTTTTCCCTTCTGCACAATACAACCTTATCTATGTCATGTGGGCTATGCAATGATGACTAATTAATGTTAATGAAGTGCTTTCAGATCATCCAATTCAAGGACACACATAATTGCAAAATATTAATTACTGTTTACTTATTATCATGAAGCAAATAGCAAACCCAGCTGCTTATCTTCCTCAGCCATGACTCAGAAGGAGGATGATGGCTGATCAAGATAGAGGTGCAGAGTCCAGTTAGTCCTGTACAGTGACACACGTGTGTCTGTCTGTCTGTCTGTCTGTGTGTGTTTGTGTGTGCACGTGCAAAGGTACCTGACACAGCAGGGACCAGGCCATACTCATGACAAAACCATGCAAGCTCAAAGTCCTTGGAGATGAGCAAGAACTCACCTTGCCAAAAACCCAGATGGGAAAACGGATGTCTAGCAATGATTCATGTCTTTGAAAACGATGCTCATGAGAGACCATGTGTCACAGAGAATTAGAAGAGTAAAAGCTGTAATGAATTACTGGGAATGACTAAAAAAATTGCTGTGCTTGAAAACCTCATTGTCAAAGATGCCAAACCCTGCTTGAGGGGCAAAAGAGAAAGAGGTAGGGAGAACAATATCCAGGAATGGGGAGCTTGGCAGACAAATGGAGGGGAAATTCAGCATGGGGATAGAAAGGAGTTTTGGGTTGAGCTTTGAATGAGCTGGTGGTCAGAGAACTGGGCCAGGATGGGTATTCCACAAACAAGAGCCACATTGGTGATATCCTGTGGTGAACAGCTCAGGGCTGACCATATTGATGAAGCAAAAGGGTTTGATTCTATTGGAAAAGCAACAATTCCAGCTAACCTCCAGTAGAGAGGCTTAGGAAGGACCCTGCAGAGTGGTGAGGGGCACTGAGTTGCTTGCTGAGGTCTCAGAGGAGGGGTGAAGGGTTCACACTGCTGGATCTACTGGAACTGTTCTTTGCAAGGAGCAGTGGAGAAGAGAGGAGGGGAAAACATGAAGGAACACAGAAGTTTTGGGAAAATGGGAGCAGAGGCTGGGTTTGGGAAATCCATGCCATGGATGATGAAGAACTTAACATTACAAAGTTTTTCAGGCACTTAAAGGTGTCTTCGAATTACCATCTGACCTCAGAGGACCTACCAAATCCCTTAGGCATTCTAGTATCCTTAAACATCTCAAATTGCAGCCTAGCATTTCCATTGACATGCAAAATTGTCTTCCCTGTGAGGACTTGAAAGAGTGACCTGAAAGCCCCTGGCTGTGACTCCTGCTTGGCCACTTGCAGAGCTCAGGAGCCTCTGGGCCACTCTCTGGGTGACTTTCCCTGCAGATTAGTTCAGAGCCAGGTGTGTTCACTGTCAGCAACTAGCACAGCCCTACCACTCGCATGGAAATACACACAGGGGAGCTGGATACACTCCCCTAAATAGGTCCTTAGAACTACAAGAATGAGCTACAAAAGCAGGATCTGCACATCCAAGTCCATTTGCTTTCAGGGGTCTTTAGTTAAAATAAGTGACTATAACACACAAGTCCAAGGAGGTTATGCAAGTTGATGCTGCTTATCAGTCAATGGCAGCAGCCAGCAGCTCCCCTCACATGGAGAAATATCAGCAGGACAAAGTTGGCTTCTGGACCCCAAAGTCCATGGGGTCCTCAAGCTGTTCTCTCTCTGCCACCCAGAGCCCAAAATCAAACAAGCCTAATCTAAAATGTGCAGTGATGCAATGTCCTCCACATACTGCAGAGCAAAGCCACAGGACTCCCTAGATCCCACATTTTGGGGTCTGGAGGTGGAAATGCAGCAGTCCTGTATTTTGTCCACCTTTCACCAGGGTAGAGAACCAATTTGAAAACAACCATAATCTGAAATCAAGCATTTTTGCTGCTAACTTGTGACTTCTGCTTAATTCCCAAGAGAGATGCACAGCAAGCAGCTCCCATCAGAAAATCACTGCTTTTCTCTGAGACACAGTTACACAATGACCATTCCCCTCCAATCGTGGTGTCATGATCTAGCTCCTGATTATATCCTCATCTGGAATAAAGAGGTCTAGCCTAAGAAAATGCACTTAAGCTTCAGGGTGTCTTTGAGATATGATCAGTCTGGAAGGCCCAAGTCTGAAGGGGAAGTTTCCTTCTTATACTGCAGATGAAGGTTCAGAGCAGCCCGAGTGCTTGCCCAAAGCTGCTCAGAGAGTCAGGAGCCCAAATGCCTTTTGTCTGACACCTGAACCACACTGATAGCTCTAAGTGTATTATGCTCATTTTGCTTTTCATTAATTGCTTCCCAACAAGTCCTGGCTGTGGTGGAGTCAATCTGTGCAGCCTGAACATCACGACAGGTCCTGCTGATTCCCAAGTGCTCTCGGGAGCATTCCTTGCTCTTGGTAGCAACATTGCTTTTGGGGGCAATATCCCTCCTTAGTGCTTTCAGTCATGCAGTTGAGATTCTGTTAAGGCTCTGGTGCTCTCAGGATTTCATTGACTTCAACCATTCAGAGAGAACAAACAAGCCAAATATCGACTTGTTTTTCAGAAGAATGATTTTACAGCCCTTTCTGTTCCCATCCCTCAAGATCCTGGAACCATGTATTTCCAAAAGATTTCCAACAACCAGCTTTTAAACCCTTAAAAACCATGTCTGGGCCCAGATCTACAAAATTTACTGAACCACATTTACTGGGTCGTCTTCTTACAAAAAGCAGATTCTTATCTTTGTGATTAAGTGCACTTAACAGCTTGGACTAAAAATTTTAGTCTTAAAAAGCAAATTTTATTACTGCAGCCTCTTGACAGAGCTGTTTCATAGCCATGAATTAATGTGGGTTATGTGCACATTGTAACACTAGCTTGATCATCAGACCTATTTAATGGCTTCAGAATAAGTAGGACTAAACTGCTAACCAAAAATAAATTAATTAAAAGGTAGGTGGTTTGCCTCACTCTAGACCTGGAGTCTGATTGTATGCTGTCTCTTCTGCCTGGAGGTCCTATGAGGACACACACCAGTAGCCATAAACACTATTGACTCCAGGGTGTTGAACTTGAGGTTATGTCAGGGATCTTCAAAGGCAGGACCCTTCCTGGTCCCTGATGAATGGAGAGTGAAAAAGCATATTTCAAATATCCAATCTATCTTTTATTGTCCAACAAGAAGCATAAATAAATAAATTATGAGCCACAGCATCTTCCTGGTTTTGCATCTTTAGCTAAGGGGAGGTAGATTTCCATCTGAGCAACTCCACCCCGTCTGCATCTATTGTCTTATTTGTGCTGGCTCCCACACTCACTAATTTTACACTCTCTCACACTTTCTGCAGCATTCTATCTCCTTCCTTGGCCCTGTGTGTTTGGAACTGACCTCTCTTCATCACAGAGAAACCAAACAGCCCAGCTGCCCTCACAAGGGCATCCACCAGAATAAAGGTCTCCCCAGTGCTGCTGATTCAGTCCTAATAGGGGACCTGCTTTTACCATTTCTCTGTTCCCCAACACAGATCTGCTCGTGTGGGCAGATCCAGACACATTTTATCAAAAGGCATCTGCCAACTGTCCTTTCATAAGCTGGAACCTTGCAAAAATCTGAAGCCCTCATGACATGGATCTCTGCTCTAGCTGGTTTCACGACACAGTGAAAGTTGTAAGGCAGATGCATACCACGATGAGGAAAGGAGAAAGGAAATGCAAGAGGACCTGTGAAGGTGAAGCCACTTAGCCCTCATCTTCCACCATCTATCAGATCCCACAACTTCCTCCTCTCTGAGATTCCCGCTGGCTCTGACCAAGGATTCACACTGGAAAATGCCTTGTGTCAGAAGGGACAGGACTGACATCTGCCCTCGGGGCACCAGGTAGAAACACTCCCTTGTGTTCTGCAGGCTGGATAGCAGAAAAGATAATGTGTGGAGGTTTTTTTCCCAGTTCAAATTCCAGCAGCCTTCCCACCACACTTGTACTGCTGGATCCAGTGTGTTGGTAATGGAATAAGAACAGTGGTTTCCAAAAAAGAAGATTTGAAACATGGATTATAGGTTTCAATAAAAGGAATAATCAGCAAACATGGGGAATTCACCTTGGGGAAAAGAATCTAAATCAGTAAAGCAAGTGCAAGAGAGCCTATGTGCTACCAGAGGACATTGTGGATGTGTTTACACATCACAAGAGACCAATTAGTGCATCGGAAGGCATTACTGCCAATCAACTAATATAATAATTGACTATATGCAAAAGACTAATTCATTTCAAATGCGATAAAAAGAGTTTGCTTAACCCAGCCATGAAGGTGTTTAAACTCACCCATTTAATTTCACAATCAGGACAGGCTCAAACAGAAGAAGCGAGTCAGTTACTATGTTTCATCTGACAGGTAATAATTTCTTATGATGTGTTGACTTAATTCTCTTGCAATCACATGAGCATGCCCTTAATTAAGCACATAAAGGCAATCTGTCCTGACGAGCAGGGGAAAGAGGAAGTGCAGTGAGAAATGACAGTGACAGCATCAGACACCAGCTGGTAACCTGGGAATCAGAAAGGAATTTTATAACAAATGGAAATGCTGTCCTATGAGGAACAATGACAGTAAGACCTGGAAAGACAAGGATAAAATCAGATAAGCTGAAGAACCTGTAAGGGTTAGAAACTAGTGGGAATATATGAGGGGCTCTATAGAAAATGTTCTTGAATAACATTGGAAGTAAGTGGAAGATGAAGAAATGCAGACTTACTCACAGCAGGAAATGAGAACACAATGATCCTGGGTGCACGAGGAGGAGAGTGGACAATGGTCAAAGGAGTTGATCCTCCCCCTCTGCTATGGGGTGGTGAGGCCACATGTCCAGTGCTTTGCTCACTTCTGGGCTTCCCAGGTCAAGAAAGACATGGAAGTACTGGAGAGGGTCCAGCGGAAGGTTACAAAGATGGTGAGAGGACTGAAGAAAGGTTGAGAGAGCTGGACCTGTTAAGCCTGAAGAAGATGTTTGCATCTCTCAGTGTTTACAAATACCTTAAGGACACCAAAAGGTGTCAGAGGATGAGGCCAGACTCTTTCCAGTGGTGGGATGAGTGAAAGCTGGTACATCCCATACTGTGCTCCAGAAGAAGGAAAAGGTTAAACTGGGACATAGTACCAACAACAGAAAATGTTAAGAAGGGCTGGGACAAGAGTCCAGAATGGAATAAACACAGGATGAAGCCCAGTGGGCAGAATTTAATAAACCAGGGGTACTTAAGCAAACAGTCAGAAACGCTTCAAACCCATTAGTAATTCTCTTTGAGAACTCTTGGCATTCCCATAGGACAAGTGAAGGGTAAACACAACATCTGTCTTTAAAATGCAGGCCCAGGAGGACGCTGGGAATCCCAGATCAGTCCAGCCACCCTCTATGCTGGGAAGGACCCCTCCCTTCCCTGTTGACTGGTCTGTCTGTAAGTGCTGGGAACATAATGAGGTGATTGGTACAGTAAGATGGTTTGCTGAGGAGAAAACACAGCAAAACAAACCTGTTTCCTGGCAGATCATCTTGTGGTCTGGGAGGAGGTGGGAATGAGGTACCAATCTTGTCGTTCTCCAGCATGAAATCCTAATACAAAATCAGCGGAGTACAGCTGCAGTTCTGGTTAAAAGTGATTTGTTATTGGAAACTTTCTTCTGCAAAGTGTGATCTCAAGTACAGGAACATCTCAAAAGGATGCACAGAGGGGCCAGGCTTGGTCAGCATTTTGGTTTGTACTTTTACTGATTCTAAGGCAGAAGAAAAGGAGACTTACAGTAAGTCTGGGAGGGCTCCAGAGAACAGACTCAGGTAGAATGCAAAAGACTTTATTAAAGCAAACTGAAGGTTTGCAGTGCCATGGGGAAAAGGGTGGCTATCATGTGGTTGGTAAGGACAGGAGAGCCAGAACTAGGTCATGAGAAGTAATTATTTTGCTTTTTCCATTGCTGATAGAGCTGGAGCTGGAATCCAGCTGCCCTTACCAGAGGGAGTCAGGACAGAAGAAGGGTTGGAAGTTTCCAGAGAGTTTTGGTGTGAGTTCAACCTGTCTGGGGCACAGCTCCCAGCTGGAAGAAACCCAGCATGAAGACCACAAGCAGTGCACACAGCAGGGACCTGGGGGAGGAGTTGGCAGCCAAGTAAGCCTAAGAGAATGACGGTCTTGCAGGAATCACCACAGTGCTGGTCCCAGGGTTTGTGGAGTCCCTGTTCCAGCAAGTGTGGGTAAGATTGATCCCCTTTCCTAAGCCCACGACAAGGTTTCATGCCCACATTCTTTGGGGTCTTTGCAAGCTTCGGGGAAAACAGCACTGTGTGTACAAGGCCTTTGCTTGGGTTTTCCCCACACAGACCTGGGCTTCAGGGTTTCCATCTATAGCATGGGCCTTTCTCCCTGTGCTTGGGCAGAATAAATCCGAGGAGTGGGAGGCACTGGCTGGGAACAGGAAGAGCAATGGGGGCTGGTGGAAAACCCACAGGAGCAAGACAAGTAGGGTAAAGGTAAACCTCCTCAGTCCAGTTCCCTGACTAATGCCCTGGATGGCACAAGGCAGGTGAGTCAGCAAGGAGGGAGGGCAGCAGCACTCCCCTGCTCGAGCTAACCACAGGGTCCCTGGTCCCCTTGCCCCTCTAGTTCTGCTGCCAGACCCTGATGGACACACCTGGCACTCAGGGACAGCCTGCTTGCAGGTATTTACCCCATCCACAGCACAGTGCCACCTCACCTTGTGCTCAATCACTCCACACCTAAGGGACCCCATTGACTCATGACATGAAGCAGATGGGAGAAAGGGAAGTTGAGATTTACTTTCACAGAGAATTAATTTTTTTTTTTACTCCATTCCCTGCCCCAGGGGATGCCTCTGCAGCTGGTAGTGAGTAGGATAAGCCAGGGGCATCACAAAGGAATCCCGTCTGCCTAAATCTGAAGGATGCTTTCCCAGGCTAGTGATGCTCACCAGTCATGTTGGGCTGCTGCCACAATAGTTTGAAGGGATTCAGGTGGGCATGCAGGCAAAGAATGGATTCACACCAACATTTAGGGTCAAACCTAGTGTCATCTGTCTACAACTTGAGCCATGTGAGCCACCCACCACTTCTCCACTTTTTTTACACAGCCTGCCCCCAAGCTGCTCCCGCACATCACTTACTGGTACAGCAGGGTCCTTTGGAGATGGGTTCATCTTTCAGCAAAGCCCTCTCAGCCACAACAGGGCACTCAGCACAGAGCTATACAGTGTGCTCTGCCCCTGTTCATGAGGTGGAAGCAGTCAGTCACCTTCTCCAGCACTCTTCACTCTTCCCCCAGTGTGCAAGCAAAGCAAGAGCAGGACATCTGGTCCACAGCTCCCTTCACCTGAGTTTGGACCTTCCTTATTCATATTGCCTAAAAGTAGATGGGGTTTTTTTTTGTTAAACTGGAAGAGAAAAATCATCCCAACCCACCCAGTTAGCATGGCTGCTGGAATCTCTCCCAAGTATTGAGCTAATCAGACCCACCCTAACTTTTTCCCTGTTCCCCTTGCCCAGCCCAACATCTCTCTCCACATCCTGCACAGAGACAGGACTTGGTGCTGCCAGCCCCAAAGTCCCCAGCAAACTGCTAATCACACACACACACTCCACCAGCACACCACACCCACCTCTCTCAATTCCTCCTGCAGAAAGAGGCCTCCACTGCTCACACTTCCCAGGGAAGCCATAGCACCTTGTCTCCAGCTCAATCCTATGGAGAGTGGCTCAAGGATGATCCCTGAGAACTCGCACCTCCACTGCACTGGGTCCATCAGCACCTGATGCTCCCTGGGTCTCTGGTGTTAAGACCTGCTCTGGCTGATTCTCTGGAGACCAGTCTGTGCCCAGCTCAGAGGTACACACAAGCTGGGGCACTGCTGGGAAAGGGTTAAAACCCCAGCCCTTGGATGTTGGAGGGGAATTTTGGAAACCACAAGGAATTCAGGCTGCTTTGTAGCAGGGTGTACAAGGAAACCCAAAGAACCACAGGCAGTTTGCTGTGTGGTTTAGGAAGCTCTCAGCTAATTGCCACCTCCTGTCTGAGGTGGTGCTGGACTGTGTTGTAATTTAGATGTAAAACAAGATCAAGACATTCACCGGAACTCGATCAAGCCAGAAAATAGAATTTACATGCAACTCATAAACCTGCTTTACAGAGGAAGTTGTAAAACCAGAGACCTTGTGGTCCAAAAGGCACGAAAACAATTAATGTCTTCTTATGGGAAAGCAACTCCTACGCATACAAGACATCAGATTTAGTGTAGACCCAACATGTACATGAGGAAAGCAAGTTTTGTGAGGTATTTATGTTATTCGATGAGAAATTATTGTGCAAGAAATACTATATATCTTGCTGGCTGTGAGCAAAGATGTAGGAGGGTGTTATTAGAGCCATTAGGGATATTAGATATGTCATAAAAACACAAGCCTACGTTCTGCTTGAGAAAGATGCTGGTTTGAGAAACATGCTGCTTAGAGAAAGGCAGCAGTGTAGGTACAGACAAAAGGCACTGCAGATTTTGTGAAGTATGAAAAGTATGTTCCTACAGAGGCACTCTCTATCCCCCAAGCATCTCAAGCTGATAGATGTCTCAAAAAGTTTCTGTGGATGTCGGTTATCTTTCTGATTCAAGACTCTAACTAGCCTAGGTTGTTCCTTAACCGATTGTGGTGACAAAACTCTTTGAAGAAGTTTAGTGTGGATTTTCTTCACCTTATACAAACCTTTGTGTAGTTACTCCTTCACTCCTTTTTTTGTATAAGTCTGGGAGAGTTTATGTTTCATATGCCAAACTCCCATATTGTTAGCATGGCAACTCACAAAATAGAGAGTATTTCCTGTGAGCAAGAATCAGGAATTATTTGTTTGGCAGCACATAGACAAGCTCCTTGGGAAATTCAAAAAGAGACTGGGATGTTTAAAAATAAATTGTCAAGACTCGTTTCAAAGATTAGTATAATTAAAAACAACTTTCATGCTTGAGGACTTTTATACACATAGCAAAGTTTGTACAGTTTATTTGGAACAAAATCTTCGCTTCTGCAGGACCCTGAATAACCTAAAATGGCATCTCACCTGTTGAAATTCATTCAGATAATTTCTCTACTAAAAAAAAAGGAGAAGCAAAAATAGTTTTTTCTAAGAACAGAAAACTGCCCAAAGCTATAAGCTGAAAATTTCAACAAATGAACTTCACAAGAACACTGACTCATTACAAGGACACAGAGGCAACACAAACAACCTTCTTCAGATCCAGACAAGTATAAAATAATTGCACTTTCTTTCTTATTTGGATCTTTGAAAACAAGTGATCATAAAAAACCTCTGAACTGAACATGTAAATGTGTCCTCTATCCTCATCTCTCAGCACTCATCACACCCTCTCTGTAAACAACTCCAGCAAGACAAATAACTGAAATAAAAGAGTTTATCACATGGCACAATTGCCACACTCAGCAAAGTTTTAGCAAAATGACATATCAGAGGCTTCTGTGTTCTGGGTGAGGCAAAGCATTTAAAACACTACCCACAAATCAGACTGTCACCTTCATAGATGTTAATGGACTTTTTAAACATTCTCATTAATTCAGCATATCCCTGTTAATCTCATGATTGGGACATTTTCCTCAAGATGAAACACAAACAAAATTACAATGAGAAAGAAACCCAGTAGGATTTGGTTGTGCTTTAGCTAGCTACCGAGGTCTCAAGACAAGTCTTTAGATTACTTATTCTGAATAATAGGCTTAGAGGACTTCTTTTATTTCATAGAGCTTGTTAATATCACCTGTGCCTGTCCTTTCAGCCTGTGAGTTTTATCCTGGACATGCCCATAAGGATTCTCCAACAAGGAATTCACCCACAAGGTGAAGCCTCCTATCTACTTCTGATACTTGCAGCTCTTCTACTAATTTGGGCAAAAGGGTGAGCCCACTTAGAGCTGCAATCCCTGCAAGGCCTTTCTGCAAAGGGATTGGAGATAAAATGAAACACGCTTCATTGTCTGCTTACTTTAACATCCTAAAAAATACCTTTGTCCCAAAAACCCCTGGGCAAAAACATGCAGGAAACCCTCTGGAGTGGAGAGCCCATCTCCACAAACCATAAAAGAGAGTATGTTAGGAAAAACAAGGCAGTGGTGCCCACGCTGAGGTGAGATGTTGGAAGCTAAAGTGGGTCAATGAGTTATTGCATTCCAGAGACAATGGCTGCCCCACTTCTAGACTGTGCCCTGAATTACCAAAGCCTTCCGGCACATCAGCCCAGGGTTTCAGAGACAGGAAGATTTTAAAACTGCAAATGAGCTGCAATTAATGGAACTGGAATAGAACCAAAATAGCAAGACAAAAGAAAGCCCCTGCCCTTGCGCTGAAATTACAGAGAAGCTGGATCCACCCAGGTGAAGTGCGAGTATCTCACCTCAACTGGATCATCCTCATTAAAACCCTGTCCTCAAAACACTTTCCAGCTCCATCATCTCTTCCACTCTTTCTTCTACCTTTCAGAGACCTCCCAGAAGCACGGCCTCTCTAAAAAAACTACACATACTGCAAGACTTTATCCAGTTCCCAAACATACTCTGTGATTTTGTGATTCAGAGATCTCTCCTCATTAGCAAATACAGGCATTGTAGTGAGTAACTGCAGGTTTTGCTTTCTTCAAGCCACTGCAATATTTTTAGAGGAATCAGATCCTTGTCAAACAACAGCAGTAGCATCACAGCCAAGCTTCCTGGAATTACCTTTTGTCTTGCTGCTACCAGGTAAAATTCAAGATAGTGCGGATTAGCAGAGAGGTGGATGACATTCAGGATGTTTGTCAGCATTGTGAAAAGTTAGGATCAAATCTGAGGCCACTGTATTTGCCTCCCAGAATCAACATGCCCGGCTTGTGATGCAGAATCATAGAAAAATGGAGCTGGGGATGTCTGCCTAGTAATTCATAGATACCTGGGGCTGGATTAGTGGATTAGTATTGCTCAATATACTTTTACTAATCCAGAAAAGGAAGTGAGCAGTTAGGTGGCAACTCGATCATCACTCACACCCTTCTCAGCTGTGTTTATGAATATATTAAGTAGCAATGACCATAAATTAACACTAGTTAGTTACACAATCATAGAGAATTGGGATGCAGAGGGACCTGGAGAGAGCCAAGAAGGGGTCAGCCCTAACCTTGTGATTAGAGACAGATGTTTATCTAGCCTGTTCTTTGAGATTCCCATTCTGGGAATTGCCAGCCTGCCCAGATCACACATTCCAGCCCCCAGAGATCCCACTGTCCCTAAAATTTCCTCCTTTGTAATTGCTACATTACACTCTCCTAACTTCCTACTTCCCCAACCAAGAGAACAAAATTTTCCTTCTATTTTATGCATTTAAAAGTTGGCATTGGGCCCCTTTCACTCTTCTTTGTGAAACAGGAGTGGTTCATTGTCTCTCACTTCAGAGTTGGGCTCTAAGTTCTTTTGCAAGGACAGAACTTGAGATATTGTATCTGTAGACAGCCCTAAAGCATATAGAAACTTGCTTTTCTTATTCACCTTTTCCAGACCATGTACAAATAGACCAGAAGACAATAGGCCACAGTCTGGAAAACCGCTGCTCTAGACCCTGGTCTCAGCCACAGATCATGTTCCCTAGCCCTCCAGTCACTTCTGTTGCATTGTCTGAGCCCTCTCCCACTGGTACATAACCTTCCTGAAGGGCAGTGCCCAGAACTGGTCATATTACTGCCATGTAGGCATGATCCACACTAAAAAATCATTTAAACTATTTCCTGTGTCCTACAAACAATGCCATTGTTTATACATCCCAGAGATTATTAAATTTTCCTTTCTTTTTTGCAACACCATGACTCTGTTGACTTATGGTCAGCTGATAACTGCTCCAGCCACCTGCAAAGCCCTTTCTGTACAGCTGCTGCCACCCCAGATGACTGTCTCTCCCTTGTTTGTACAAAGGACTGTTCCTGCATCCGCACCGAAATCTGCGCCATCCTCCTTGAAATGTATCCTTTCTCTATTGTCAGAGCTGACAGATACAGTGAGCAAAGAGCTGACGGGGTTTGGCACGTCACAGTGAGCAAGGAGGGGCAGCATGTGGTCTGCAATACTGGGAAAAACCCCTCCATCTTGCAAACTGAAAAATAAAATATTTAATTATTCAAAACAGGCTTAGTTCATCCTCTCTGCTGAGAGACTGACCACCACAGTAGTCAACTCACTGGCAACATCTGTTCCACGAGTGATCAGCTACATTGTTCATTTTTTAATCAAAAATCTCTGCTTCTTGTTGATGTTCTGCAAGATGCAGCCCAAACAGCACATCTCTCAAAACAGTCTGGACAAATGAGGGTGGGATTGCAATGCTAGCACCACGCAGCTCTGGTTACCATGGGTGAACAAAGTTCAGGCAGGGATTCCCAGAAACAAAAGTGAAAAGTGTGGTTTCCCCAGTTCAGGAGCCCAGCACAAGCTGCCTCCCTGCCAAAGGCTCCTCCTGACGCAAAATCTGCTTGCACATCGCATTTCATCTCTGTAGGGTGGTGAACTTGTGAGCTCCCAGCAAGGTGCAGCTTTAACACCTACCTGGGGCTTTACACCTCAGCTGCCTGGCCCCTGAGTGACCAGGAAACCCATCAGAGTGCTCCTGGCCTTTCATATGCACCGTTGCCAAAGCTGAAATTCAAAGCAAAATAGCAGCAAGAAGCAGGAGGATGGATGAAAGGGAAGTCAGGAATTTTCAATAGTATGTATCCTTTTTCTTTTTTTATCAAAAGGATAAAGTCTGGAGGGTTTTGACATCGTAACTTCACTCTGAAATGTCCCATGGGCCAGAGGTGTGTGAGGTGTCTCATGCAGGGTGGCCTTACAGACCCTGCTCCCTAGGGAGGCCAGGACACCCCAACTCTACAAGCCAAGTAGATCCATGAAAGACCTGGTAATCCCCATGTCATATAAATTGTCCTCTTTAATTTCTCTCCATGCTAAAGAAAATTTGAGCAGGCATCAAGCACCTCAGGTAGTTCAGATCACAGATAAAAACAAAGGAAGGGTCCATCAGGTTTTCTGCATATTTCCTCCCTTCATATCAGGATCTCCTAATCACTATAACCTTTCTTACTAATTAGACTTCAGCTGACAGGATGAGAGAGTTGGGGCTGTTCAGTGTGGAGAAGACTCTGGGGAGACCTTCCAGTACCTAGAGGGGCTTCAAGAGAGCTGGAGAGGGATTTTTTACAAGGACATGGAGAAGATAAAGAGGAATGGGTACAAACTGACAGATGGCAGGTTTAGATTAGATATTAGGAATTCTTGTCTGTCAGAGTGGAGGGGAAGTGACACGGGTTGCCCAGATAAGCTGAATTCTCCATCCCCAGAAGTGTTCAAGGCCAGGCTAGGTGGGACAACATTAACTAGTTCACAGATGTCAGCAGTGTTGATATTAATCACTTGAATTTCAGTATCAGGTGGACCTTTGAGCAACCTGGTCTTGTGGAAGGTATCCCTCTAAAGTCTCTTCCAACCCAAACTACTCCATGATTCTGTGACTGAGGAGTGCTTTAGCACCCAAGAGCCTTCCCTGATGTAGTTTATCATGCAGGACACTGTTCACACACCCAGCAGTGCTGTCAGCTCCCAGCTCACACACAGCCAGGTATCAGGTTCTCTTGCCATTGCGAAATACTTGTAGTTGAAAGGCACACAAAAGAATGTAAAATCCAAGGTTTTACCACAAGCACAGCTTCTGTAGCATGAAAGAGCATTGCAAGGGCCCCAGGGCTCAGTGATGTGGATGGGGCAGCCCCACCTCGCCAGGCTGTGCAAATCGTGCCAGGCCAAAGCTATGCTTGCACCACATCCTGGCAATCTCAGCAAGAACAACCCAACCTGTCCCATAACAGGAGGGGAGGAAGGCTGGAAAGCGTGGATGAGAGTACCTGTGAGGCCCTGGGATGCTGCATCACCCCTGTTTGACCATCCCCTGGGAGAACTCATGCACTGGCCACACAACGAGCCAGTAGTGACACTGAGCCAGAGCGAGAGGGCCCCACAGTTATTTTTCTTCCTTTTGGCATCTGCAGTGGTTGTTTCCAGCCCATTAGCTGTTCTCTCAGTGCCTAGGTGTGGATGATTCCACTCCTGGGGCACAGATGAGGCCCCATTGATGGATTAACCACCTCAATAGGCAACATGAATGGCAGGCATGATTTGTGTGCTGAGCTGCCAGGAGGAATTGGATTTTAATCTCAGCCCAATGTGGGTCATATCCTCAGCTCGCAGCCTCAATCACATCCTCACCTCACATTCCTGACCCACCTTCTAGCACAATCCAGCCTCATTGGCAAGGAAATGGTGAGGGCATTTCAAGCACCTCAGATACAGCAAAGGGGGAGCTGTGCCTGAGTCGCATTACAACTGGTGGAACATGGGTGCAGCTAAGCCCCCTTTAAACCTGGCCCACAGAAGGAAAATCTTAAGCCCTGCCTTCTTTCTTTTTAAGGAGTTTGGAGATCCCTCTGGAGATGGACATGGACAAAGAGCCACCAACCACAGCTGCATGCATTTGCTTTCCTAAAAACACACCCTCCCAGAAACAGCAAGCCCATCCACATAACAGGAATCAGGTCTGGTCCTTGATTTGGTGAGTGCTCTGCAAATAAATTACATAAGAAATCTCTGATTACATAAAGTGCATTGCACAATGCATTATATAAAGCTAGGGTCATGGCTTAATCAACCAGCACTCAGCTCTCTTACATCAAGAAAAATTAATCTGAGGAGCAGCAAGGAAGGAGGAGGATGAGGAGGATGCTCTTCCTCTCTTAAGGAGGCATCTGGCATGCACATGGCTGGCACACATGACCAATGAGCATGCCTCCACAGCTCAATCAGCCCAAAAGGAGCAGCTTCCAGCCAAACTCTAGATTCTGGCTCAAAGGTCACCTGCAGGGTACCTGAACAGGGCAGGAGATTTATGCATCCCTCAGAAAACAGACCCATAATCACAACCACCTCTCCATTAATCTTGTCTGGCTCTAATGGGATTGCCCAGAGGCACAGGGTGTCCATCAACTACTGTAATGTATCTTGGAGGAGAGAAATGAGAAACTCCTCATGAATGCATTATTTTAAAAGGCCTGGTTTTCTTTTCTGACACTTACTGATTTCAAATCAGTGGGAAATAGCCAAGGGAAATGTTTCAATGTTGACAGTGATAGAGGAAGTTTGACAGCAGCAGATGGAAATCAAAACAAATTGGAATCTGGTGCCAGAGGTGCCCTAAGATACATAACAGAAGCCAAAGGTCCCACTTCTCTGCCCTAACATACAGGTTTTTCTATAAAAAATAACGTGGGTTTCATAGTTTTTAAAGCCCAAGAATGACATTAAATTAGTCACAGGATTTCCAATCAATCCACCACGGGGCTGGCAGGTGGGACCTGCTCCTTCTCTTGGAAAACTTTGCTCTTAGAGAGCCCTGAGGCTACCTGTGGCTTTAATACAACTCTTTCAATCAGTTTCAACAGGTCTTGTACAGGATTTTGAGCCTGCAAGCACTTCAGGGTAAGAAATACCTGCAGAAGTTCCCACCATGTCTTGCAGAATCCAGTCAAATCAGCAGGGGTGTCAGTGAAAATCATTTTAACTACTGCAGGTTTCAATGATAATAACATCCATTAAATAGGAAAAGCAATAAATCTATAGGGGACATATGGTGAAAATAAATGGTGAAGTTTCAGCCACGCTTTGAAGTACCATGGAATGGACCAGAGGCAAAGAAATGCTGGGAGCTGCTTGGTCCATTGTTCCAGACAGGCAGAGAACTTTTGTGTACCAGCAGAGAGGCAGAAAGTTGCAAGGAGAGGAGAAATGCCTTCTTTGATGGTTGATTTTGCAGCTTGGCTATTTCATGGAAGGTGAAATTCTGAAAGGAGAGATGGGGATGCGAAACAGCAAGGACAGAGCCGAGAAATCCTCAGGGGATATTTCTGAGCCTTGGAGACAGATGGTTTCTAATAGCTCTTCCCATGAGAGTGACCATAAAGGAACCTAAGAGGAGATAGGATTTTGTGTTCTGTCCCCTTTCTCTTTGGTCACAGGAGCACCAGCTGTCACCAGGGGAATACAAGAGGTGGGCCAATTGGATGTCATACAGATGGAGGGGTGTCACACCTCCCTGGCACTTCCCAACACAGCTGTCAGCACATTTAGGGGGTAAAAAAGCAACAACAAACCAGAACCTTGCCCTGTGTAATAAAATCCAAAGGGAAATCATGAGAGGCAAGAAGGGAGCCAGAGCACATTCCCTCTGACCAGCCATTCCCAGGAAAGGATTTCCCATCATGTCTTCTGCAGAAAAGAATGAGTCAAGGAGAAGTCACCACAGACACGACAGGGCATGCAGGTGTGCCCAGGGAGACAGCTTTCCTCCTTCGGTCATGGCAGTGGGGGAGCATTACTCAGGAGACCTTTCTTGCAGCCAAGATCTCCACAGGTGAGGTCAACAGGTCCTCAGGAGTCAAGGATTCTGCAGACAGATCAATGTGCTGTAGCCTGGATGTGGCATTAGGAGAAATTCAAACACTTGGAGCCTGCCTGTGCCCAAAAGCCATTGCAATAGTAATGGGTTAGGTTGGAGGAAGAGGATAGGGAGTTGCTCCTAGCTACTCCTTCCACCTGTCCTCCTTTTCTTCCAAAAATGCTGTTATTGAGGGGTTATTCAGTACACAAAGGCTCTCTGTGCCAAGGCTAGATTTCTGAGTCACTAGATGAAAAGCAAACCTATGCCACCAGGGAGGTAATGCCTGTAATGCAAGAGTGAGAGGGCTCTTGCACAAGGCGCTGGGTTCCTGATCATCACTGCCTCATACCTGGCCAAAAGCTGTGGGCTTTAGTGCTCTGTGTAAAACTGGGTAGACACAAGATGCCAACCCATGGGACGCTCAGGCTGGCTACACCTCCTGTTTGTCCAGTTGGGAAACTGGTTCTGCAGCGTGACCAGGGAAACCTGGCCCCTGTGATGCCTGCACCAAATCCTCCCTTTGTGTTAAACAGCATTTAACAGGTGCCTCCACTCAGGCGTTCTCCAAAGCGTCTCTGCCACCCGCACCTCTATCCCGCACAAAATGTGTGTTCAGGGGATCTCAAATAATCCCCAGCACAAACAGACTTTGCACTGTGGCCTGGGGAGATGTTCACTCACAGAATTCTCAGTAAGATTAGGCTTTGCAACTTGTATTAACACAAAGCTCCCATCAAAGCCAAGTGATAGAAAACAGAATTTGACCACAAGGTCTCCTAGTTGGTTCTGGCAAGCTTTAGTTACAGTCAGGCAATCCAGAATCCTGTTTGATGTACAGGCTGACAGCTCACAGGGCTTTTTGGCTCTGTGGGTTGTAGCACAAGATTGCTCAGATAAAAAGGGAGGTGAGATCCTCTGGCTGCAGAGGAGCCCTCTGTGGACCATGCAGCTCCAGGGAATTCCCAGGACAAGGAATGGATGGGGCTGAATACACTTCGCACCAAAGAATGAGGCTCAGAGGAGAACTCTGCTTAATCTCAGGATCAAACCATGTGCCAAAGCCAAGTCGCAGAAACCACTAATGGCACATTCCTGGCCAAGAAACAGCTGTGTTGGTACAAGGTAGGCACTGCACAATTAGGATTCCTGGCAGCACACCGGTCCATCAGGCAAACCCTCCAAGTTTTGTCAGGCCTCAGGTACAGTGCAGGGGAGTCAGCAGTGACCTCCTTCAGCCTGTGCTCTTCACCCAAGGACTGGAGGATTCCATACACAGATCCCTTCTCTCCCCCAAAAAATGAGACGCAGAAATGAACTGATGAACCCCCAGGTAAACAGCCCCTGTGAGTGTCAGACAGACACAGGTGAGATATCCATATCTCCCCTTTGGAAAGCTTCCTCACTTTGCACAAAAAAATCTGAAAGAGAACACACAAATCAATTCTATCACGGCCATGGCAGCGGGCTTTCAGCAAGAGCCCCTCACCTCAACACCCTCTCACTTAAGCATCCATGAAAGGCTTGTGTTCTGGCCTCTGCAGTGGGAAGGGAGCCAGACCTGGATCTCCTGATACCACAGGATGGGATAGAGAGGTAAACAGGTAGAAAACAGGAAGACAGCCAGGAAAGGAAGCCAGCTGTAGGAGAGCACAGACTGGGACTACATACCTTCCCCCGGGTGGAACCAAAAGGGATAGAAATTGTGGGTATTTGGCTTAAAGAGCTGTATTCTCAGTCTGCAGTATTTTAGGAATGTGGAGGATTCCCCTGCTGTGCTGTGTACAGAGTCCAGGACAGTTAATACCATGTTTCCAGGTGGGAAAACCCACTGGGGTTAGAGGTGCTGTCCCACAGCTGTTCCCTTCCCCGGGCATCCCAGGGGAGCACCATCACCTGCATGTGACCAGGTGCATCCCAGAAGCCCCACAGAAAAGTCCACTCCTCACCAGGCTCTATCATGATAAAGAACCTGGCTCTTCCTCTTCTTGTTTTTGGTGTCTAATGCCTGGCTAAGGAATGGAAAGTGATACATGTATATAGAGTGAGGCAGGTAGCAGAGACATTCAGAGTGATAGCTGCCACTGGCAAGCTTAATTATACAGGCATCATTGTATATTTTTGGCCACAGTAAAATATTTTCCAGCACTTTTCTGTCATATTTGTTAATTGCCATGAAACTGGTGTTTTCAGGGTCTGATAAATATGCACTAGATCAGACACAGCATGAAGCTGTGACAGAAACTATCCATACCATGTGAAAGGAGAGATCCCAAGTGACTTGTACCAAGGAAGAGCTGGTCTGCCAGTCTCAACTCAGCCAACAGACCTCTGATTTTTGTGGCATTCTGCTGCTCAGAAGTTCTGTTGTAGAGGAGAGCCATTGCTCGGGGGAGACTCTTTGCAAACAAGGTTGCATGTCAGGTTTTGGCCAGACCAGAAGCAGCAGTGTTGACCCGTAACTCAGGTGAGAAGTGCTGCAGAGCCAGCCTGGTGATGCTGTGTGTATGGCTTGAGAGAAGAAGGTTTTTCTGCACCACCTTCCCTTACTGGTTTCCCTCTAAAGCATGGGAGAAACAGCAGCACCATGCTGAGGGCAGGAGGGAGCAGGATGTCAGGCAGCTCAGTAAGTGGGCCTCTTCTTTGTGATCTTTTTCAAAGTCATTTCAGCCTTTTACCTTTTTTATTCTACTGCTTATCTGCTGGGAGAGCTTTGGAGCACCACTAGCTGCCCAGCCACTTCTTTATCTTCCTCTCTGTGACCTCTTTGTTCAAGGGCAATGGAACAATCCAAGGCAAGGGAAGCTGACGTCTTGGAGGCATGGACAGAGTACAGACCATGGAATTAACATGGGAACACTCACCTTCCTGTCCTTGGGTCACCCAAGCACACCTTGCACCTTCAGCTATTGCGGTGTACTCTCCTCTCTCTGCTTATGGGGGTTGGCTCCATCCCACATTAAGATCAGTGATTAAAGCAGGGAATAAATAAATACAGTAAATTGAGAAAGATCAGCTCATCAGGCCAAGTGCAAACGCTACAGAGTCATCCAGAAAGCATCCTGTAACATGCAAACAGGAACTGATAGAGATCCTCTTCCAAGGGCTGAGCTTGTTCATAACTGATGGATTCCCTTGGCCAAAACCACCTCCTGCATATCTGGGTGTGAGCTCTGCTATCTGCTGCTGCATCGTGCACAGCCCAGGTCTCTCCTGGGCCGAGGGCAATTCTCAGATTGGAGAGAATGGGAGCATCAGCAGGGGCAGATGTGTTGTCCTCATTAGCCCATTCTGTCAGGGAGCATTTCAGGCTGAAAGTGAGGGAAGGAACATGCCTTTTTATCTTGTCACATTCTTGCATATGGAAGGGAATAACTGAATCCCTGTGGCAAGTTCTGCCTAGCAGAGCAAGCCCAGCTGCAGAACCTCACACTGCAGCCCACATAAACATCACCTTGGGGAGATCTCTTGGGAGTCACAGCACAAAACAGCTCTGTGCCTGGCAACAACTACAACAGTGGAAAAAATCCCTCACTATGGAGCCTGGGTCTCAAGGCACTGTAACACAAGAAGCCTCACCAACTCATTTCCTTACCCTGGGGAGGCTGCACCATGGGAAGCCACCTGAATCCTCTTATAGGAAGCGCTATGATGGGGAGGACATTGAGCAAAACAGGTGGTACCACACCTCACCTGCACTGCACAGGGCATTGTTGAAAAAAGGACACCTAGGAACCCTCAAGGAGGGGTAATGAGGCAAGTCAGCAGCAGGATGAAGCAACAACTTGGGCAGCAAAAGTCACAAGCAGGAAAACCTGCTCTTGGGTCAGACGTTTTAGCCCAGGCCAGATCACCCCTCTCTATCCCATTCCTGTCATTGCTGCTGCTGACCTTTCAGAGCAAACCCCAACATCCAGAGGTCTGCAAGGCAGATGGACAGTAACCATCAAAGCTGACCACTGGCATCACTCAGGCTGAAGAGCTCCACACCCTGTGTGTCTGGTATGCATGGCCAGCTTGTGGTAGGAGAGGGTCTACAGGAGTGGCTTCTCTGAGATTTCTGTGAGAAGCTTCTGGAAGCTTCCCCCATGTCTGGCAGAGCCAATGCCAGGCAGTTCCAGGATGGACCCAGCACTGGCCTCTCAGGACTTCAGCTGGTCAGAGTGACCCCAAGATGCATTAGGAAGTCTCTTTTCCCAGTCAGGCAGTCAAAGAAGGAGTCAGAACTCTTCAGTTCTTGGTCTCAGGGTTGTTTATTGTTTCTTATCTATAAAATTCTCTCTCCTGTCCAGCCCAGGTCCACTCAGCAGGACAGTCAGAGGCACTCTGCCTACTAAAAACTATGTGTACAATATTTACAACTACTTTCCAATACCTATCACCTATGTTTCACAGTGAGCTTCTACTCTAAACCAATCTAAAAGTGCCAGCATCACAGCAGAAGATGGAGAACAAGAAGAAGAAGGAGAAAGGCTGGACACACCCAGATCCCTCCATCTTGCCCCCTGAACCCTCATTCTAAAAACTCCAAAAAATCTATTTTTCACCCCGTGGCAAACTGATTATTATTCTATATAAGGTTGGTAACTTTTTCCATGGGTCATAATCAAAGTCACAGGCATCTTGGGCTCTGTGCCAGAGTCTCTGAGCCCCCTGGCAGGGGTCCTGGCAATCCAGGACAGCCAGAGGGACGTCCTGAATTCTGACACTGGCCAAGGATGGGCCAATCAGGAATGACAGTAATGCCTTTGTGATAACATATTTAAGAAGGGAAAAAAAAAGTTATTGTGCAGAGGTAATTGCATCCAGAGAAGAGCAGGGTGAGAAGATGTGAGAGGAGCATCCCTGCAGACCTGCAGGGCAGTGCAAGAGGGGCAGGAGGTGCTCCAGGCTCTGGAGCTCAGATTCCCCTGCAGCCCCTGGAGCAGCCCAGGCTGAGGCAGCTGTGCCCCTGCAGCCCAGGGAGGGCACGGGGGAGCAGAGATCCACCTGCAGCCCCTGGGGAGCCCAGGCTGGAGCAGGGGATGCCCAAAGGAGGCTGTGACCCCATGGGAAGCCTCTGCTGGAGCAGGATCCTGGCAGGACTTGAAGACCTGTGGAGAGAGGAGCCCAGGCTGGGGCAGATTTGCTGGCAGAACTCCCCTGTGGGGGACCCACACTGGAGGAGCCTGTTCCTGAAGGATTGCAGCTGTGGAAGACTGAGCCACACCATGGGATGCACTCACATTGGAGATGTGCGTGGAGAACTGTCTCCTGGGGGAAGGTCCCTGTGCTGGAGCAGGGGAAGGACTCCTCTCAGGAGCAGCAGCAGGAACAATGTGTGATGAACGGACCATAATCCCCTTTCCCATCTCCCTGTGGCACTGTGGGAGGAGGTAGAGCCGGGAAGGAGGGAGGGTGGGGGGAAAGTGGTTTAAGATTTATTTTACTTCTCATTATTCTGCTCTGATTTTGATCAGTAATAAATTCAATTAACATTTTCAGTGTGAGCCTGTTTTGCCCATGACAGCATCTGATGAATGATCTCTCTGGGTCCTTATCTCAGATCATGAACTTTTGTTATATAGTCTCTTGTCCAGCTGAGCAATGGCAGAGCAGCTTTGGTGGGTGCCTGGCAGGGCAGGGTCCAGGGTCAACCCACCACCCCCTGCAGTTCCCAGCCTAAGCCTGGCCATCCTCATGGCTGGGATTTGGTGAGCTCCTTGGCCAGGCAGCTGTGTGCTCGCCACCTCAGAAAGGCGCCCAAAGAGCTTTTGCTGGCCAGGGTCCGCCTGGGGACATTCACAGCTCTGAGGGATGGCCCGACAAACCAGATTCCGTACTTTTCCCTGCTGCTGTCATCTCAACCATCCCACCTCTGCCCTCAGCGTTACCTTTCCCAGCATGGCCATTTCTCACATGGGCAGGGTATGGCAGACCCACAGCTGGGATTTCAGACTCAGGGAGATGGGCCTGGGAGCAGGGGATTACCCACAAATGGGGTTACAGAGAGATGGGGTGAGGGTGGAGAGGAGGGGTAGGAGGGATGGCTTCCCCATGCCTTCTCCTTGAGCTGTTCCACCTCATATGGGAAAGAAAGTAAAAAAAAAATTAGTCCCTTGAGCCACAGAATGCATAATAGTGAGCGCAGCTCCACCGTGAGTCATCTCTGCTTCCAGACAGGACAGGAGGGCTGAAGTTTCCCACGACTTGAACACAGAGGACAGTCTGGCACCGGCACTATAAATCAGGGGAACATCTGCCACAGGGTCAGAGACACACAGCCCTCAGACACAGCCTGAGCCAAAGCCTGGCCTGAGAGGAGAGAATATCGTGATACACGGCTCTCAGCTGCTTGTCTCAGCAGGATCCCTTCCAAGTCTTGTGGAAGCTGTCCCTGTGGTAGATCACCTGGGAAACAAGATGATCTTTCAGGTCCTTCCAACCAAACCATTCTGTTTCAAATCCCAGCTTAATGGGGTCAAGTCAAATTTCCCTGCAGAGCCAGGATCCAACCAGTGTATAGAGAGCACAGCCAGTACCTGCCTATCCACTGGAGAGGACTCCTTGCATGTGTTGCTGCTGAAATCCCAAGATGAATACAGGAACTTCTCACATTGGTGCCCCAATCCCACTGGAAAGACTAAAAGCAAATCTACCCTTGGATCATCCTGTGCGCTTTATGCTGCCATAGAGAGCAGTATGAGAAGCTTCCACCTGCTCTGCTCTTTTCCAGATTTCCCTGCATGTCCCTGGAGATGTAACATGGCACAGAAGGAGCACTAGGGATGACAGTGCTTGTGGGACCCACTAGATTCAGGATCCCAGCTCCAGCCCCTCTGCCCCCACCCCAGAAGCAGATTATGGTCACCCAGCCCCCCTAGGAGGTGTGTGGGGAGGTCGATGCTGCCCTCCAGCCCTCCCAGCTGGTTTGCCAGATGCATGAGCTAAAGGCATAAGCTGGACAAGTACAGCTTGTGCAGGGACTCTCCCTCTGAGGGCTTTGCAGCCCTTTTTGGGGTTACACAGGTTCAGGCTGTCCTAGTGGGCAGTGCAAGGGTAACCCCAAGCCCAAGGGTTTCTCTGGGAATGGGTACACTGTTGAAGACAGCATGGAGGCAACTTGGGCAAAGCAGTGCAAGCCCTACTCTCCTCTCAGTGTTACATCCATGCCCATCTACCTCCCAGGCTGGCTATTTTTGTTGACAGTGCACACAGCCAGACCCTGTCTTCTCAAGAACTCTGTGTGGGTGATCCCCAAACAGACCTCAGATTCTCTGGCACCAGTTGCAACAT
>NW_005054378.1:343459-348016 GCF_000277835.1 Geospiza fortis | reverse complement strand
ACTGAGCTCTGCCTCAGCAATGCTAAAAATCTCAGAAAAACAGATTTCTGCTCTCAGGATCCCCAGAGAGCTGCTCTGGTAGTGAACTCACCTTTGTTGTCTACAGCAACCCCCAAAGGAGGGTGTGTTGATCTCTTTCCTAGGAGATGAACACTTCTGGAGGGCAGTAGCGCGTGCGTTGTCACGGCCAGGTCTGCCCTGACTCACACTGAGCCCCGTTTGCCCCAGGGCCACCAGCCCCAGCCATAAATCCCAGCCTGGGAATGGCCTGCCAGCACGCTTGGCCCAGCCAAAATTCCTGCAGAAAAGCTAATACTAATAAATGAAGGTTTGCTGGAAGTGTTGGCACGAGGCAGCAGGATATTGCTGAGCTCTGCACAGAAACCTACCAGCAGCGTTGTGGTTTCAGATGAAACTCCAGGCATGTGAGTCCTCCGGCCAAGTTTCACCACTGGTTTCAGTGTCACCCTCAGCAGCAGGAGCCAGCCACCACTGCAGGACACCAGGATGCTGGGCTGGGAGCACAGCCAGATCCCCAAGGCTGGATATGCTCCTGGTTCAGGAGGCAGAGGGGACCTGGTCTCCCCTGTACCCACAAAGACAGGGTTCCCTGGCAGCCTGCATGTCCTGGATTTCATATCACTCCCCAAATGCGGTAGGGAGGCACTACCCCAGTCCTCTCACACCAGGGACACAGGAGAGGCTCATGTGGGTGGCACCTGGCTCACAAGCCACACAGTGCAGCTGGGACCTGGCTGCTCAGCGCACACACCTCCACCCCCAGCCTGACTTGCTGCAGTGATTATTGGAGCTCAGGCAGCCCCCGTGCTGAGTGACCTCTGCATCCCTGTCAGCAACACTGCCACTGGGAGCTGCAAGCCCAAAGCCTCCTCTAGCCTCCTCATCTCTCATCCTGCATCTCCAAAACTGCAGCTTGTGGATTCAGGGCTGCTGCTTGCTACTGAGCAGGCTGTTTTCTCCAATTGCCACCACCAATAGATTTTTGCCCATGCAAGTCTGCAGACAAGTCACCTCCTATTTCCAGGTGCAATAGGTTTGTGGGGGAAATCCCTCCAGTCAGGCTCTTCTGTCCTCATCACAGGAGGGATGGCAGCTCTGCAGTGTCCCATTTCCATGGAGCTGCCTTGCAGCAGGAGAGGTGTAGGAAAGGCCTTGAAGAAGTGTGTTACAGGCTGATAGTTTATCTTGGACCACTCCTGAGCACTGGCAATCCCCCAACCCTTGGAAGAAAACTCTCTTGGCTGCTTTGAACATTACTGTTCAAGCCCAGCAGCAGACACATGGAAATATTTTCATGCTCCAGGACATGTCTTGCTGGAAGAGGGAGAAAGAGTGGCCGGATTCATGTCCCTGCTTCCAGCACTGCTGGTGGCTTGTCCTGGGACTTGGGTCCCATTTTTTCACAAACCACACCATGTCCAGCTGAGATGGGAAGATAAAGGCAGCTCCACACTGCCAGACCATGGCCATCAGACATTTTTATAGCCCTTTATACATATAAGTGGTAAAGATTGCAGCCTTAAAAGGGAACTGACATGTTCACCCCACAGCCTGGCTCTTGGTAGGTGAGGAACAGGTGCTGCACTGGGGAAATGGTGTAAGCCAAGCCAGGAGCACAGGTCTGGAAAAGGCCAATGCTTGTCCCCATGGTGGCTGCACCAGTGACACAGCCCCACCTTGGGATGGACACCACATCACCGGGGTGAGCAGGGGGTGCCAAATGCAATTTTGGATTTTGCTTTGGTTGATGGCTGAGATCCATGTCCATGGCATGGAAAAGAGCAGGGGAAGGAATCCTGCAAACCTATATGGCTGCATATCAGCATGCCAGCCATCCTCCTGCCTTGCACAACAGGGACAGGCTTCCCCTCTTTCCAGGACCATTCCCAGACCCGTGGCTGTGATGTCCCACCCATTCCCTGCCCAGACCCCCTGCTTACCCTGAAACTCCCTCCCCATGTGCCGCTCACACCCTGCATGTCTCATCCTACCTGCCTCCAACCGTTGGTGCTCCAGGGCAGGGAAAGTATCTCCTTGCCTCCTTTCCATGGGCTGTGGCAAATTGCTAGGGCTAAACAAATTGCAGTTCCTGCCAAAAATCATCACTGTCGTGGGCCAGGAGCTGGGAGCGTTACTCACCCAGGGAATTGTGTTTGCCTGTGTCAAAAAGGGCTGGGGGCAGCAGCTGCCCTGCTCACTCTCTGCTACACACCAGTGGTGACATGGCACAGGCCACCAGCCCCCAGCTACATATTCTAGGGAAAGGCCTATCATTCCCCAAGTCCTCGCCACCCTCCAGTAAGTACCCAAAAGAGTGAAGGAAAGGCATACCTATATAAATATAAGGTATAGGGCAGGCATAGGGCAGGGCAACACCTTGCCCTCTAACCGTGCAGGGGAAGGATATGAAGTGTACTATGAAGGCATAAGGAAAAGGAAATGTCCTTGGGATGGGACCGCCTGGGCAAGAGGTCCTGGTGCTGTGGCAGCAGGAAGAATGTTAACCATCTACAGCCCCAGGCTGTACTGGGAGGGAGCATGGGATTTGGTTGCCAATTATTCCACCTGGCTGAGCCTTTAGCAAAGATAATCCCCTCTGACAAGATCTAACAGAAAGGGCTGGCTCAGCCCTGCACTGTAGGACACCCCTTGCACCATGCAGTCCTGCCCTGTGAGCCCTGATCCCACTGGATGGAGGAGAGGCATCTCCCATCCCCTCTGATCTTCCTTTGGTTTGGGGAATGGCCTTGTTTTGGGACAGGGTCTGCTGGTCCCTGGTATCCTTACAGAGCTAGCTGCCCACCTGCAATACACAGCCCCTCATCCCTTCCCTGTAACACTTTAGGGTCTCCCATCATGCAGAAGGACATGGTTATCCCACAGCAGCATCTCCAGCCCACAGCCATGGTCTTGCCCTGCATTAACACAAAGAGGTCAGCATTCCACCAAACCAAGCCTGGCTACTGTGTGTATTCACAGAATCAGCACAAGCTAAGCCAAAAGGGGCCCAAAAGGATCATCGAGTCTAGCTCCTGGCCCTGCACAGAACCACCCCAAGAGTCACACCATGTGCCCAAGAGCATTGCTCAAACCCTTCTTGAACTCTATCAGGCTTGGTGCTGTGACCATGTTACTGGGAAGCCTGTTCAAGTGCCCAGCCACTCTCTGGGTGAAGAACCTCTTGCTGATATCCAACCTAAACCTCCCTGACACAATTCAGGCCATTCTCTCAGGTCCTGTCACTGGTCACAGAGCAGAGATCAGTGCTGTCCCTCCTCTCCCCCCATGAGGAAGCTGTAGCTACAATGAGGTTTGCCCTCAGTCCCCTCCAGGCTGAACAGACCAGGTGACCTCAGCCCCTCCTCACATGGCTTCCTCTCAAGGCCCTTCATCATCCTTGCTGCCCTCCTTTGGATGCTCTCTAGTAGCTTTATATGCTTTTATTGTGGCACCAAAACTGCACCCAGAGCAGAGCAGAGCAGAGCAGAGCAGGACAATTTGCTCCCTTGCCCAGGTGGCCTGATGTCCCCAGGACAGGGATGTCCCTTCTGGCTGCCAGGGCACTGCTGACTCATGTTCAGCTTCTCATGAACCAGGACCCCCAGGGTCCCTTTCCCTGGCACTGCTTCCCACCTCTCATTCCCCTGTCTGTCTGTCCCATGTCCCAACCCTGTATCTAGGGTTGTCCTTGGTGCAGAATCCGGCACTTTCCCTTGTTAAGCTCCATG
This sequence comes from Geospiza fortis, assembly GCF_000277835.1. NCBI lineage: Eukaryota > Metazoa > Chordata > Aves > Passeriformes > Thraupidae > Geospiza > Geospiza fortis. Next base: position 344,267 of record NW_005054378.1, on the reverse strand, counting down.
TGGCTGATGATTGCCCAGCCCTCTAATTTGCCGAGGTCTCTCTCAGGGTCTCCCTGCCTTAGAGGGAGTCAACAGCTCCTCCCAGTTTTGTATCACCTGGGAACTTGCTCCACTTCTGCATCCAGATAATTTATGACAATTGAAGAGAATTGAAGAGCAGAGGGCCACAGATGGAGCCCTAAGGAACCCCACTAGTGACAAGTCCCCAGTCTGGTGTCATCCCAGCCACTATAAACCTTTGTGTATGACCTGTGAGCCAGCTGGTCTCCCATCCTATAATGTCTTTAACCAGCTGTGGAACGGACATTTTGTCCAGAAGGATACAGTGAGATACAGTATTGAAAGATTTACTGAAATCCAGGAAGCTGGCTTCCTGAACTGGCTTCCCTTGATAACTAGGCAGGGAAGAGACAGAAAATGACAAACTTAAAGCCTAGTGGGGCCACCACTGTAGTTTGCTTCCCAGACACTGATCCTCAGTATTTTAATATGCATGAAACAATGGGATGCAGCCAAAAAGGAGAGACTCAAGGCTCATAAATCAATACCAGGTTCCTGCCATGCCCTTTTCTGGCACCTCCCTTAGACTTCCCATGCATATCCAGGAGCAACATTAACAGGAACAGTCTGTCTGGCACCTTCAGCAGTGCAGCAGTCACCAGCACAAGGCACAAGTGTTTCTCTGCAGGCTCACTGCCAACACAAGCTCTCGGCACCTTCGTTTGTGACAGCAAACGAAACCCTGGGGAACAGATTCCCCCTTTCTTGCTCTCTGGTGGGAAGAGGCAGAGTTTGCAGAGCCTGGTCA
>NW_005054378.1:312442-343449 GCF_000277835.1 Geospiza fortis | reverse complement strand
GGAATGATGGGGAGGTCCTTGATACACCCACAGTTCATTCCTCTCCCAGATCCCATCATGCATCACCAGCTACCCAGCACCTCCCCACTGTGCTTTCGGCCAATGTTTATTTTTCTCCTGGTGGCTGCTGAGCCTCTAGCACTTGAGTCTAGTGCAAAGGCTTCACAGCACCAGAGAATACATCTTTGTGACAGCTCGTATGGTCTGAGCAGCTTGCAGTTTCGTTCTGCTCCCCCTCACACTGTCCTGGGATGCCAGCAACCAGCACTGCTTCTCCCACTACCCCTTGTTTCTCAATCCCAGCATCTTTCCAGACTGCATTTCTCCCATTTTGCAATTCCCCCACCCAATATCTTGATTTCCCCTTCCCTGTGGTGCACCCTGCACTTAGTAAACGCCACCCTCACCCCTTAGCTGCATCACTGCCTTTCTGAGGAGACCACAAGCACTAAAAGCTGCCACCCGCCAGAGCTGCTTTGCTGGGGACCCAGTACTTCCCAAGAGCTGCTGCCTTGGCTGGGAATAATAACTTCAGGTCCAGAACGTTTGTCTGATAACAAAAACCCCAGCCAACAAGTCATTGCCCAGGCTAGAAGAATGGCCATTGTGGGAACAGCAAACTAGGGGAGATTATTCCCTTTCTATGCCAAAAAAAACCCCAGACAATCACTCCTTCCCTAGCCAGCCGTGGAAATTTAACCTAAGGGTTTTCAAAAATGACCAGTAATTGTGGGTGCCTGAGCAAGAAGCTTCTTTAAAAGGCCTTATTTCCAGGACACATGTGCTTCTTGCTTTCAAAGGGTCAGCCTCAAGCCAGGCAGCCTCACAGAGACCACAAACAGCCTCTGAAAAGATCTCAGCTGCCCCAAAGAATGAACATCAAAGTCTGAGCAATTCAGCAAGCATGGAAACCTCACAGCACTCAACCTGCTGTGGTCATCCCATCATCCAAGCTTGTTTCATCAACCTGTTTCCCCTGATCCTTTTCATAAATCTGGTCACTCAAAGCTGTCAAGGGCACCTGGCAAGCAGAGTCTGGTGGCACAAGAAAGGCTCCATCTCCCTCCCCTCCTCCTGAGCCTCCCAACAACTGCTGTCTGCCACATCCTTGCATCCTTGCAAAGCATGACCTGACCCTTTTAGGAGAAAGCTGCCCAAAGGGTGGCTCAGGGAAAGGCCCAGGAGGACCCACCAGCATTTGGAAAGCCCTGCTAGAAAGCAGAAAGCACACATGAAGCAGACAGCACTTGAGCCCTGTCTTGGCTGGCTCCATCCATACACTAAGTACACCAATATCGTCACACCAGCCCAGTCTTGCATTTGGAAGCACCTCCCTGTTTGCACTCACCCCCCACGCACAGGAGACCCCTGGAAAGAGCTTCTGAGGTAGCTTTGCAAAACCAACACATCAAAGCCCACTGCTGCTGCCTCAGCTCTCCCTCTGCCCTCCTCCCAGCTCTTGCAACACAACACGACGTGGGCTCCCCAGGGCAGCTCTGTGTTTGTGCAGCTCTTGTTTATGGCTGGGACCACAGCTAATCAAACAAGCAAGTGCCCACTCACTGCTCTGGAAGTGGAAGCCCAGCATGGTTGTCAAACAAGAGTGCTCTGAATAACCCAGGCCCTACCCCAGCTTTCATAATAGGAATTAGTCACAGGGCTCCAACAGGAGCAGTAAATCCACAACAGGAGATAAAGTTACAGCAGAGACCTCACTTGTCCTCTCTTGTGTACCTGAGACACCCCTTTCCTTCAGATCCTGCCTTTCCAGACCCCTTAGAGGTGCAGGGACCCCCTGCTCTTGAGAAAGGTGTTTTGGACTTTCCTTTAGGTAAACTGCTGCTCAAGAAGTCAGAGCACAGCAATATCCAGGCCCTAAGAGCAACCAGCAGATGTGCAGAGGAGGCCATCAAATTTATTAAAGGGATGGAGCACCTCTCCTGTGAGGAAGGGCTAAGAGAATTGGATTTGGTCAGCCTGGAAAAAAAAGGCTTCAGGGTGACCTAACTGTGGCCTTCCAGTACCTGAAGGGAGCCTACAAGGAAGATGGAGAGGAACTGTTTACAAGACACATAGTGACAGGACAAGGGGGAATGGCTTCAAACTGAAAGAGAATAGGTTTAGACTAGGTATTAGGGAGAAATTCTTCCCAGTGAGGATGGTAAATACTTAGATATTTGGTGATTTAAGGCAATGCAGAGTTATCCTTACCCTGAAAGCAGAGCCTGTGCATCACCTACAGCTTTGGCAACAAGAGTATTGCAAGCAAAGCTGGGATAATTTGTTATCTGGGTAACTTTTGCTGACACAGGTGTATCCCTTCCAGGTGATGTAACCTGGGCTAGCAGTGGTCAGTACAGTGAGTCTTAGGTGAATTCATGACAAGGTCTTTGCTGAGGTGCCCATGTTTGTCACCTAAACTGGGCTCACATCTGGCTTCTGAGCACAGTGGCACCACCTTATGAAACACCAGCAGGTTAGGACTTGTACAAGGGTTTGCTTATGAGTTTCATTTATCATCATTTTATTGGGACCTGCAGGAGATTTGCCTGGATGTTTCCCGTCCCTTTGCTGCACGCTGCAAATGGAGGGTGGAGGAGCAGTTTTATGCCTTTTTAAAGGCAAGAAGGAAAAAGTAGAAATACAATACCTGACAGTGTAAAAGAAGCAGATAAAAGCAGAGCTGGGCTGGGGAGGACAGGGTAGAGGAGATTACAGCATTGTTCAGCTGAAAAGGCAGAAGCCATCACCCCATAAATATATCCAGGCAGGGAATAAGCCACTAAGGGGCCACATCCCATGACAGCCCCAGAGAAGGATGAGCAGGACCTTCAAGCCTGCCTGGTGAAGGTAGCTGGAGAAGCTCTGCTGCCTTAGAAGCTAATGCAGGCTCTGGCACACACCTGTGACCTGGGGAAAAGCAGATATATGCAGTGGGGAGAATGTTCCAGCATCTGCAATACACAGCAGGGGGAAAAGCAAAGGGGGGATGGGGCATGGAGGGAACAGAGCTCTGGCACAAGCAACCACTGCACCATCTCCAGTGGTGTCCAAAAGCTGTGTTGGCAAATTTACATGATTCTAATGTCAAACTGTATGTCAGAGTGAAGGCGAATGGACACAAAAAGAGGGAACAGTCCAGCTACTGAGGAAAACTACAGCCATCGCTGAAGGCAGGTTGGGCAATTCCAACATCTAGAGGATGATAATGCACAACAAAGAAAAGATTAAGAATTAATCCCTAATTAGCTGCTTCTGAAACCTGTCGAAATCACTGCCTGCATCATTTGTTAATGGACTTGTCAGCAAGTTCTGAGGCTGCAGGGGTCACAGCAGCAACAGAACGTGCTGCTTTGTTCTCAGGTGAGAGGTCTGTTTTGCCCACCAAGAGCTTTTGATGATTTCACTTTAGGTGTACTCAGAAAGCTCTTTCCAAAAAACAACGGGCAATGGATTCCACATGTAGCCTCCCTCAGCCACCAGCACAGGGAAGAGAGAAAAATTATCCTTGTCATTTAAATGTACCAGATTTACCCCATAGCCAGGGGTGCTGCACACATATTCCTACCCCACTGTGTGAGGACACACAGTGTTTCCAGCACCGATCAATGGGCACTAAGCAAACAGCACAAGCCCAGAGTCCTATCTCTGCCATAGCCCACTTTAAAATGATTCAGAGAAAATGTCTGAAAAACAAGTTGTGAATTTCCTCAACAAAGCCCTGGGCTCACTGCCAACAGCTGGAAAGGCCAGTAGGTCTTGAAGCAACACACTAAACTTCCTATCTGAAATGCTCCTAACCAAGAAACAACTGCCTAGTTATCAGGCTGCCTAAATATCCACTTGCCTTTCCAGGCTTGATCTGCAAAATCAAGCAAAATCCGCTGTCATGAAGCCTGTTTTCTTTGCTCTACATCTGATTCATCCGTGCTTTGCTGTTGAAATGTGTGTTCTGCCTCCACCAGAAGAGGGGATGGGACAGTTGCATTTGCTCCAACTTATTTTCCTCTCTTCTCTTATCAGGAGCCTTCACAATGATTCCACGCAAGAGAAACAATCCAACATCCCTGCTCTGAGTAGGGTCACCTGAAGCAGGCTGCCCAGGACTATGTCCAGTTGAGTTTTGAGTATGAAGTATGCAGATTCCACCCGGGAGTCTGTGGGCAACCTGTGCCAATGTTTAATCACCCTCATGGTAAAGAAAAAGCATTTTAAGCAGAACTTTCTGCCTTTCAATTTACCCCTCTCACCCATCATTTGGACTCAATCCATCTTCTTTACTGCCTCACCAGGTATTAAAACACATTGCAATAACCCCCTGAGCCTTCTCTTCTCCAGGCTGAACAACCCTGGCTCTTGCACCCTCTGCCCCTCATCACAGAGGCTTCAATTCCTTTATTGTCTTTGTTGCCCTTCACTGGACCTGCTCCAGTATCCATGTCCCCTTTTTATTGGGAAAACCAGCACTGAACTTAGTGTGCCAAATATGCCTCACTGGGGCTGAACAGCAGGGAATAACCTGGTCATTCTTTTAACAACTGTTCTTTTGGTTTTGCTAACCCCTACAACAGCAGCATCTCATATAAACTCCCTACCAAACCAGGAAACTGCCTTTCCATTGCACACTTCAGCCATATTTTTCAGACCTTTACATTCTCATGTAAGCACACCTCCAATTCCTACAACAAACAAGAAACAGGAACATTTTCAAAAACTTTATCCCATCTTTATATTTTCTTCAAAATAAAAAGGCATTTGTATTCTTGAAAACAGTATCAGGTCCCATTGCTTTTCTGAACCATACATATAAAGATAAATAGAGTAAAACATACAGTTCTGGGATTTAGAAAGCTAAAAGGCTCTTCTGGGACTGATTTATAGGAAGGAACAGACCCAGAGGTAACAAACTGCTTGAGGACAGGCCGCTCTTACACCTCTCAGTGGTTTCAGATAGTCCATTTCTCTGTACGAGCTTCCACACTTTTGACCAGGCCTTCTCCCAAAATCTCAAAGTCCTCCAGAATTGCCTCCACATTGGGAATGCAGACCAGCTCATTGTTCAGAGTTGTCACCTTCCTTCCCCTCATGCTGGAGACCTGCAGGACACAGAAAATATTGCACAAATGAGAGCGCACCTGCTCAGCGTTGCATTGCAACCTCTGCCAGCCCCAAGCAAGAGATGTAAGTTCCTCTCCTGCCTTGTCATATACAAATCCTGCTACACCACTGCACCCAGTTCCACAAGTTTCACTTCTCAACACTATCAGTGCTCATTTTTAGAGCTAACAAAGTGCAAAAGTGGCCCTTCCAGCCCCTTTTAGGGTTTACCCTGGAGCCACAGTCCAAAGACTGTGAGGCAGTCACAAGGCAAAGCAATGGCCAGGGGCATGGTGGAATGACAAGCGTGCAGATGCATGGCAGAGCCTGGGTAAGCAGGGCACAAGGAGTATGCAAAAGGGATCACAGCACAAGGCTGAGTAAGAGCTGCTTCTGCTCTTTGGTGGGTGTCAAGACCTCAGGTGGGAAGATATCCTTGGCTCCAACAGTGGCAAAAACAGAACCCTTGTGTTTAATCCAGCCAGACTCAGTTCCGATGCAAGCATCTCCTCCTCTGTTTCACCACTGTGAATAACTGGGTTTCACAACAGCAGCCAGGGAGAATGGCCAATGCCCTCTGGCCGTGAAGAGAGGGGAGATAAATCACCAGAGACTGACAGAAGAGCCAGGGCTGCCAGCTCCGAGCCATGACTAACTGGTTTCTTTGCGTCTTTCCTTCATAGAAAGCAGCATGAATCACTCCAGCATGCCTCACACCTGGCTTAACCACCCTCTAGGGTTTGCCAACCCACACAGTGCAGCTGGAAAACAGCTCCATGCATCAGTGAGGACATGGGCACCCTGGACCTACGCTTCTTGTGGGTTGGGTATTACTGGTAAGATCCCGAAGCCACAAGAATGGGATAGTCTGTTTCCCTTCTCAGTTCTCCTGATGACTGAAGGCACTGTGGCCACATCTCCGTCTTGGTTTCTCCCCTTCCAAGCAGCAACAGAACCATAACCTCCACTTCTCAAAGGGCTTTGGGGCTGATGAGAGTTGGACAAAGCAATTACCATACAGAAAAATAAAAAGAGCCCTTCAAGCTTTCAGGGTACAAAGGTAACAAAAAGCTTAAAACTGAGACAAAACTCACCTTAAAAGGCTGAGGCTGGAAGCTCAAAGGTTTCCACAGAACTGCAATCACTTCCCCTCCATGCTTATCATAGAAGAACAAGGCAAGATCATCAAAGGCGTTCTGGAGAGAAAACAAACACAGGTTAAGGACAGTGACCCTTCAGTGACAACCCACTAAGTGTCCCTCACTGTGGTCCTCCATCAGCTGACCTGGCACTGCCAACCAGTGTCCACCAGTGTCCACCAACCATATCCAAGATTCCACAATGCATGAGACAGAGAGAGGCAGGCCCTACCCAGCAGGCAGTCCTGCCACAGTACAGTTCATGGCACCAAAGACAAACACAAAACCAGAGGCCAGCATCTCAAGCTGTGCAATCTGTGCAACCAAGGTATCAAAGCTCCTTCTCCCACCAAGATAAACTCCGCGTGAGCTGTCAGCACTTTATCCAAAAAGGAAACATTAGAGCAGAGGTTTTAAGTAACACAAAGTTCTGTGGGGTGGAAAAAGATGGAAAGCTCAAAGGAGGCACTGCAGCAATCTGTTCTCCTTGCCCCTTGTGTTTCAGCAATGGTGTCAGTGAGCATCTCCTTTGGTGGTGCTGGGCAGCAGAGATCAAAGAGAGATGTTGCACAAAGGGATGACTAAAGCCCAGTCTGGCTTCCCCCAAGCCCACACCAGCTGGATTCCCATGGCTGCAAGGAGGCAGATGAGCGTCACAGCAGAAGGAAACAATGCTGTGTGCAAGCAACTTCTCAAACCCAAAAGTCTGGCCCTACAGCTCATCACCCAACATGCTGATACAAAGAGATGTGTACCCTGAAAGAAGCTGACCAAGACAGCCAAGCAGCTGCTCCCTGATATATGTTTGTCTTGGTGGAGATCAACATCAGGCAACAAGATGTATTTACCAGGCTGAGCAAACAGTCCCCAGCATCAGTACAGGAGAAGCTTCTGCACAGGGTTTCACCAGACTTGGAACAAACTATTGCCCAGAACACAGACCCTCTGCTCCCTCTTCAGCCTTCTTCTCCATCACCTGAGTTTCCCAGCTTTTATCAAGAGAAGTCTCTGCTGGCATCATCGTATCATGAGATTTTCATGAGGATGTGCATGAAAAGAAAATCATAATCAAAGACAAGTTTCGATGGGCTCTTGTATGGACATACCAGAATTACAGTAGGAAAAAAAAGGTAGAGTGGGTTGGTATTACCAGTGATCCTAAAAGGCAAGGTGGAATTTTTAGAATACAGAGCTGACAAGCAAGGAGAGGTGGAGTTGTCTGCAATCTTCAGAGACAGATTTGAGTTTGGAGTGTTGTTGCCCTCACAGAGGGCAACGAAAATCAGGTCATCAAGATGGAAAGATCCCAAGAATTGCCAACTCATCCCACTCCACGGGCTTTCACAGGGGCAAGTCTGGTCAAGGCATTATTTCACCAAACTGGCTAGAAAAACCACTGTCTAAAAATACATTGAGAAAGAGGTAATCCACCCTGGCATTTCTGTACTGAGAGCAACGGGTTATGCTCAGAGCCCAGTCAGCAGGGAAGACTCCTCCTTTTCTAGCCAAAGAGGGAGGGAGGGAAAGCTCAAGGAATGGCAATAAAGCTCAGGGCACGCTGACCGCCAAGGTGCAGATTTCTGAAGCAAAGGGGAGCAGACATGTGAGAACCTGAAAAAGCCCAGCTACTCTGCAGGGCGAGGCCTCAGTGCCACGCGATGCTCCTTGTGAGAACACTATTTTTTACAGATGCATCCTGCTGGGCAGAAGCCAGCAGCATTTGCAGTAAAAAAACCCTCCCAGGCTCAGCTGATTTCCCAATAAAACCACTGTTTGGCCTGATACCCAGGAGTTTTTTTTGGTTTTTTTCCCAAACAGCAGGCAGCAGAGGGCAGATGTTAAAAGGATGGCATCCAATCCAAAATCTCAGCACTTGTCCTGCTCCCAGTGTCATCCATGTGGTCGTGTTTCAAACTGGCCCACCAAGCTGTGGAGTTCTTGAGAAATGGCAGCATTAAAAGGGTCAGGTGTATTAGTCACTGCACTTCTGTTTGTTCAGAGGCTTGGGGAGTAAAAGCAAACAGTTCACCCTCCTTTCCACATCCCACATTCTCTGCCCAGTGTCACTGGACTTGTCTGAGCCTGCAAACACCTTCTTCCAGGAAAAGTTTCAGAGAAAAGGGAGAAAAGGCAGGGAGTACATTTGTTCAATTCTCCAGGTGCTCTATCTTTGGTTGCAAGTCAGCATTAAAGGTCCATGGAAATCCCTGCCATCAACAAAACCTACAGCTGGTTCCCATCTCACAGGGACATGGGGGACCTACAAGCTCAGGGCTTCACTTTGGAGAGGCCTCATTGTCCAGAGAGAAGGTGTGTATGGCACCTGGAAGAAGATTAGAACCACCTCTGTAAGAGACCATCTGGGTTATAGGAATGAAAAGGGTGGAGAAATGTAGTGAGTAAAACAATGCCTGGATCTAAAATGGGATTACCAGATTAAGCAGCTCATTCTGAAGCATGGATTTTGCAATGAGCTAAGTGAAATTTAGTTAAGTATCTACGAGTTGTTAGATATCTACATTGTTAAGTATCTACTTGCTGCTAGTTAAGTATCTACTGTTTAAGTATCTACATTGTTTTTTAGGGATAGGGTTTTTTCCATCTGACCCTTTATCCACCCATTTTTTTCACTGCTTCTACCAAGAGATTAGGCTCATTGCATCACAGATGCTGGAAGAGCTTTTTAGGGAGGTCTCTGCACACAAAAGCGTGTCCTACAGTAGTATTTCCTGGTTCAACAGCAGCTCAGAAGGCAAATGCATCAATAAACACTTGCTCAGTGTTCAGAGCATTTTAAGTGCTCTTAGCAAGGAACTCACCAGTGTCAAACCTTATTAAAGCTACTTACTTCCAACAAACAACTATTTATTTGTGGTTAACATTTCAAGGTTTCTGCCACCCTATTGTGACCTGCCCTGATGCTCCCAGTTATGTGACACAGAGAGAGCCTCCCCCACGACCCCAACAGAGAAAGGAGATTGTCCAAGTAACCCCAGGCTGGGGCTACCTCTGTGACTTTCTTTTAAAAGACAAAGGAACCCTTAGGTTTGGGATTCAGCTGATAAAAGGTTTCACATTGAATTCAAACTAAGCAAACTTTTCCACCTGAGAGCTACACACTTATCCTTGTCTTGGGGCTTGGGGGCAGCAGGAAAGAAACGTGGAAAGGAAAGAAGCCACTCGTGTCCTCCTGGCTGCATCAGCAAACATGTCAATCCACCAAATCATTGAGACAAAAGTCTTCTGTCACTTTCTACACAACAAACCCTGCAGAGGCTCTGGGAGGGCATTGCCAACACAGAAGAAATGCAGCCACAAGTCCCCTGTCAGCTCAGCCCAGGAGCACACGGGGCTGATGCCCCACTGAGCAAAGGGGCACACACACATGTACCCGCCCTCAGCCCAGGGCACTATGCTACAGGTCTGGTGGCAGCTCTGCAGCCCTGAAAGCAGGTGATGGATTTCCTGACACCTCTGCCCTTCCAAAGGTGCAGATCCAGACAGGAAGCTTCCTGCCCAAAATGAGAGCCCACAGAGCTTTTTCAGCTTTCCCCTGTCTACCTGGTGTCACCACAGGAGGAGTCAGCCCTGTCAGTCAAAACAAGAAGGGAGCAGACTGACCTGGAAAGATTTCACCAATTACAGCTACATCACATGATCACAGCTTACATGTTTTAGGAGACAGAGAATTTTTATTGTCATTAATTCCTTTCTAACATGCAGTAGCAAGAGACATTTTTGCACCATGGGAGGAAGAAAGGAAAGGGCTCAAAGTCTTCCTGATAGGTCTTGCCTTAAGGTGCAAGAAATGCAAAACATTACTTTAGAAGGATGTTTATTGTAAAGCGGGAACATTTTCCTGCTCATCCACACAGGAAAGGTCTCACAAGATGGACAGTTTCTCTGCCACAAGCCCTTCCTCTGGCATGTACAGCCCAAGAAAGCTGAATCTCAGTGAATGACAGCACATCCCATCAGTGACCTGGTGAGACCAAGGACCCAGGAAGAAATGTGAGGTCTATTACAGCCATAACAGACAGGCAGATGGACATGGCACAAATAGCTTCACCCAATTTACCCCACAATGAGTGAACAGTTCAGGGAAGTGACCAGAGCCTTTGGCTTTTGTGAGCTCCAGAATGCAGGCAGACAGGCATGGCAAGCAAATCCAGAAGCACCCCTGTGTCCTCTGGATGGTCTCGAGTCCAGAGGACAGCCAAATCACCCTGGAGCAAAAGCTACACGGACTGAGCCATCTCAAACCACATCCCCAGCAAACACAGGGGTGTTCTGCAGCCACACAGCCACCAGAACACAGATCAGCAGCCATGATGGAGACTCAACAGGAGCCTCATCCCAGACACTTAAATTTAACTTAGCCTTGCTGCAGAATCCCCATCAGGAGCCAACCCAGGGTTTGCTCAACCAGGTGGTCTGAACTGTAGGTGGCAAGGAGGCTGCTGATGGGCTGAATATCCAGGGAAGCCCTCTCTGTGGGATGTCTGGCACCTGCTTTCCCTCAGAACTGTCTACTAAGCCTTCTCATGTGGACAGGATCACAGAACAGGCCTTCTCTATCAGATCTGTTCTGGAATTGAAGAATTTGCTGCCTGAATCCCATAGCCAGCCTTTCATCTCTACCAGAGCCTCCCAGACACCAGAGCAACTCAGGCCAGCTCCTGCAGCACATCTCCTTGAAGCAGGAAAAAAAATCAAGCAGTCAGGACGCAGCACCTCCTCTCCTTTCATTTTCTACTCTGATTAAGCTCCCTGGAAAAAGCACACAGCAATCCTTCAGCTCCAGAGCACTACTGCCTTGCTAAACACTTTGACTTTAGAAGAACGGGGGGAAACAGGCTGGACAGAAGATCTCCTGGATCTCCTGGTTACCAGTCTGAACTAGGGGAAGAAGCCACTCCCTGCCCCCCTCAATTCAATCAAAACACCAAGGCGTTTAAATCCTGTTTTCGTGGGGAAATCTCAGTAAAGGGCAGATGTTTCTTTTCTGCCCACAGAAGAACACAAAATCCCACAGCATCTGTGAGGCAGATGTCTCCCTTTGTTGCTACAAACCCATCATGGCTGCACTGTCAGCCATGGCCACAGCCCCATTGCTCAGTTCTGTGGTTTGTGCTGTTAAGAGAGAGCAAATTACTCTGAATCAAAGCCAGTCAGTTCTGCGTCCAAACTGCCTTCTCATCCAAGTTCTCTCAGAAGGATTCACTGCTGTCACCACACTTCTTTCTGGCACCAACTTCTTGCAGGGTTTGGATCACCCCCAGGGCTTCCAGCCCACAGGACAAGGAAGAGCCGAACACTGCTTAGAGCAGCAAGAGCCAGGGAAGGAGAAATAAAAAGGTGCTGCAGAGGCTGCCAAGCAAAGCCAAAATGAATGAAAAGGTCTTGCCTTGAACAACAACATGAATACACTGAGACATGAAGTCAGATGATTTCTAATGGATAGAGTAGCTTCTACTGACAGCTCAGCATCAGCAGCTTGCAGTGGTCCTGTAGTGCAAAATCAGCTTTTGAGGACTTCCAACTTAACTGCATACAGCTGAGTTCTCTGAGACCATGTGCAGCACCACCTCTGTGACTTTTCCAGGAAAATGAACGCCTGTTTGCCTAGAAAAGCAGGTATTTACCAGCTCCTTCAGGACTGCCCGCTACTGATCTGGATGCTATGAATGACAAGCAAACTGTTACTGCAAGATGTCTCCAATGATAGCCACAAGAGAACAAACAATATTAAGAGCCTTAAAGACAAAGAAAAGCCTCCCAGACAGAGGCGGATTTCGGGCTCTCTGCCCCAGAGCTCACTCTTCAGAGAAAGCTGCAACCAGCTCCTGATCTGCTCCCTCCTAAGAACCCTCATGTCAAAGAACAAGGGACACCAAGAGAATCAACACTGCTTCCAACAAGCAATGTAACCTTTGCTCCTATCCATCTTTCTTCATCGGGATGTTAGTATATTGGATTTAGAAGCAGCTCTAGTTTGCATCCTGAGCAAACCCAATTCCCAATTATAACCTGTATTAATAAAAATGGGCAGTAAAAATTCAGGCAATTTGGATGTCACTATTGACTAGACCACATAAATCATAATTGCCTGAAGATTAATGAAAGCTGCTTTCCAGGAAAATCTTTTCTCTACCTTTCACTTCCAGAGCATTTACTGACATCAACTTGTCTAGATGCATAAAAGTAAACCTATAAACCCAGTGAGTTTCCTGACTGACTGCCTCAGTCTACAGCCAGACCTGCTGCAAGCCTCCCCAAACAGACAGCTTTCCCAATCAGCTTATCCAGCATCCTCCAGCTTTTCTTCAAGCAAGCATTCTTCTTTCTTTCAGGCTTCCACGAGACTTGCTTAGCCCTGTCCCCTTCAGAGATACAGAGTCTCTGTCCCCATGCATCTCCAGCACCGTGGTAGCTGCTGAAAAGCTCAGTTCAGCTATAGAACCCACTTCCAGCACTAGGGAGAGAAGCATTTCAGACTTTAAAAACTCCATTTCCTACCCACATCTGCACCTCTTGGCTGAGATTTCATGGCAGCAGGTCAAACATTCATCATTGAAAAGCAAGGGGATGGTCTTGATGTGACTCCTCAGACACCAGAAAGGAAAGAGCAAACAGTTCCAAATCTGCTTCTTCCTCCCTTTTAAAATCCTTGTGAAGGATGCTTCTCCCCTTCCTTCTTGGCGAAGAAACCCCAGTGCTCTCTAGAACATGTTTGCAGGACCTTCAGGTCCACCTTCCTTCTCAAAGGGAGGAGAGCACTGGGCACCTCCTCTCCCAAGTGTCCTTCCAGCTAAGGAAGCAGTGCTTTTTGCAGGGAAATTATGTGACAATTTGGTGATCTTTGTCAGTTTCATGAAGCCTTTCACACATCCCGGTCCCTCACCAGCCAAGACTGTCCCAGGCTGCTGTGGGTGACAGGAGGACTAAGCTTACACCTTGGTAGACCTGGCAGCTCTGCTGAAGCCACAGCAGATTCCCATGGGCACAGGTTATCATGCACTGGGGCTGGCATGCAACTTGGGGGGTAACAGGGCTGTGCCCAGTATGAGGAAACCTTCAAAGAAACCCTTGCAAGTTTTCTTTGCCCAACTCCTAAGGTACCTAGTTAAGGTGAAAGAAGAGCTTGAACTGAGAGGGCCCAGAATCTTCCAGCCTAAACTGGAGTTTCAATTCAGGCACCACTTTTTCAGCGGTGGCCAAACACTGGGGCAGGGAAGTAGGGAATCCCCATCCCTGGAGACAGACAGCATCCAGCAGGACTGGGCTCTGTGCAGCCTGCTCCAACATGAAAGCTGTCTCTGTCCTGAGTGGGGAACATGGCCAGAGACCCTCACAGGCCCCTTCCTGCCACAGACAGCCTGGATTCCCATGCTTACAGTTCTGACACTGCTCACAGAACTCCTGTCAGTAAGGGAGGATGGCACTTCAAAGTCAAGGCAGGCTTTGAGAAGAGGGCACCACAACCCCACCTCTCTGCACATCCGACACTAACATTTAATCCAGCAACCACATCTGAAGCTGGGAAGTGCCGAAGTGCCAGGTGCTGCACAACTGCAAAGCACAGGCTGTCCAGATCCAGGGAGGATCACTGCTGTCATCCAGGATCCTGCATACCTCCCCACCTTGCCAAGGCTTTGGCTTGGCCTTATGGCAGAAAAGAACACGGTCAATGACTTTGGTTACTGATGTTCTCCATACTTCCACATTACCAACTTCCTCTGTTGTTATGCATGTGGCCAAACACAGAGAAACCACTCTGTGACCAATTCTGATCTCCTTTGGCTCACACAACCACTGGCCTAACAGTAGAAAGCTTACTGGAACCATGTCATGGATGCCTGTACTTCCCCCAAGAAATTGTATATGGCTACTGACCATCACACACACCAACTGGTAGAAGAAGCCATGAAAAGTGAGTTAACTAACTGAAGACAAATGGCTTAAAGACACTTTTGTGCTGAATACAATCTTCTTCAGCAAAAGCTCCTGGTAGTTTGTATCTGAGCTCATCCTCACATCACAGCAGCATCCCATTTCCATGCAGGAGGTGGTGTATTCACCAGGACTTCTGCTGGAGAAGCAATGCCCATCCCATGAAAATACCTAAAGATGTCACCAACCACATCCTGCACCAGCAGGCAATCCAAAAGCCAAGGGGAGCTCCCCCTTAGGCACCTCTACCTCTCCAACAGGCTGTGCTTACCCTCAGCTCCTGAAGGTACAACTGCACAGGGTCATAATCCACCACAGGAAAGAGGATATTCATGGCAGAGCTGTTCTTCACCACGCCACGGCAAACCGATTTCACCGGCCGGTCCACGCTCTCCAGGAGCCGAGGAATCTGGTTGGGATTCAGGTGGATCAGGACATCATAGAAGTCCAAAGGAGGGCGGAAGACCATCTGCAGGGAGAAACAAACAGTGCTGGTCAGTACAGGACACAAGCAAGCAGGAGAGGTAAGAGAGGTTTCCCAAGTCCTTGTTAGCATTTTGTCTCCTTCTCCTCAGGAAGCAGTAAACCAAAGACAAAATTTTTTTGAGATTAATGTTACAAGTTTGCCACAGATCCCAGGAAGCCTACCTGAATAAGTGCTAGTGGGGTGGGAAACAGAGAGGGACAAAGAGGTGAGCTGAGATAATTGCACTGCACGAGGCAGAGTCCCAGGATGAAGAGGGGAATCAAGAAGCCAACAGGAGCTGAACAACACGGAGGGGACAAAGGAGCTGTTTAATAATGGGATGGCCCCATCTGTCCACCAGAACTTGCCCCAGAGGGCAACAGCATCTTCCATCAAACAGACACGGTGAGAGCAAAACCTCATTAATGGACAGGAGCAATCCCAGACACATAAATATTTGCACAGGCAGGATCTAGCTGTGGATACAGCTGTATTAAAATGGAAAAAAACTTAAAACTATGTGTACATTTTCAAATGGAACAAATGATGCAGAGACATGAAGAGAGGCATGGGACACTGCTCATCTTGGCACTGGAAGAAAACCCACTGCCTGGAACTGGTTTACAGCCAGGCTGGGGAGAACACACATGAAGAACATCAGTGACCAGCACTGAGTCAGTCCTAGCTCTGTTCCAAACAGACCTCCTGTCCCACCCAGTGATCAAGTCCATGGCTTCCTGTGTGTGGCCTGGGAGCAAACCCATGTGTGCATCTTCATGACAGCAGGCATGTCCCCATGGGATCCAAATGCAAAGACAAAAAAAACAGCTTGCACCACTCTCTTAGATACAGGAGGCAACTGTAGAGGAGCCAACTCTAAACTAAACTGGAAAGACTTTTCCTTCCTCCCTGCCCCAAGCTCTGCCCTGGAAACACCATCCCATGTTTATCTCTAAGGAACATCATAGGCCCCCATAGGGAGGACACTAGCATGGACCAGAGAAATTCCATGGCAATGAGAAACATTCCCACTGCAATGGAAGGGAGGAAGGAGGAGTCCCAAGGAGGCTGAGTGAAGGAGTTGGGAGGCTGCTCCGGCCAGGTGACACTTTGTTTTAGAAGTTAACCATCCTCAGCTCACAATGTGCCTCTTGAATTTCAGTCTTGGGCCAGCACTGTGACTGCAACACACCGGACATGCCTCTTTCCTTCACAGCCCTGTAACACACACTGCTACTGCCTCAAATACATCCTCACCTCATAACACTTCCAGTGCAAAATAAAGCAGAACAGAAAGCAGTGTCAGTAAGTCCTTTTTATACTGCTTAGGCAGAAAAAAATCCACTGTATGTGCTGCTTTCTGGTTTTGGTTTTCATTTGGGGTTTTCTGTCCCTAATGTGAATCTGCCATATCTAACCACTGCTTGGCTTCTTTAGTCCTTTGAGATTCAATCTCCTGGTTCACTACCTAGTACACCAACAAACTACCCTTCAAAACACATGTATCTCCCTTCAAATGGCAAATAAATATACCTCTCTCAAGTCCATTGCAGTAATCGATGTTTTAGTTTACTTAAAGAATGAAATCACTGAGAAACTGAAGAGGGTTAAACTCCATAGGGCTTTACTCCTCCACTCAAACCAAAATAACATCCTCCTGAATTGCCTGTCCTGCCAAAACCTCCAACACCCTGAGTATGGTTAGAGTTGAGCACACAAGCCAGATTTCCACAACTATTCCAGAACAGTCTCCCAGAGGAACCATTTGATCATGTCATGGACACACAACCGGTTTGGCACAGGAATATTGCGGGTTTGCTCATGTCCCAAGAAAACTAGAGAACACAGAATAAACTTGTCCAAGTCACCCCAAGCTGCAGTGCAGAGCTGGGTCCCCCAGAAGCAGGGTGGCATAGAGGGACACCAGCCTCCCTCCTCCCATCCTTGCAGCTTTACAGCCCAGGGCAACCCCATGGCCACAGCCTGAAACCTCCTAACACATCCCAGCAACCACCACCAAAGCCCAGTCTGCTTGGCCAGAGCCTGAAAACCCTCTTCCCCAGGAGGTCACCTTCACATCCTGGTCGCTGAGCGGGTCCATGAGCTGCTCCTCCAGGGCACGGAGAGACTCTGAGGCGAGCAGGACAAGGCGCTGCAGGATCTGGGGAGGGAAGGAAGTCAGAGGGTAACACTTGGCAGTCTTGGATGTAACTGGGACATCCGTCCCTCACGGGGCTCTAAGAGCCGGCTCCAGCACTAGGAGCAGAGAAATGCCCCCAGCCAGCAGCACCACGGGCAAGGGGACAGAGGGCCCAGCTCACTTGTGCCGAGGGGCGCTCCCGGGTCCACATGGAGCTCCACTGGTCCTTGGGGGTGGCCAGGAACATGACGGGGAGGCGAGAGCGAGCTGCTACAAACTTGTTCTTGATCTCCGTGCAGTCAGAATCTGGAGAGGGCAGGCAGAGAGGTGAGATGCTCTTCTCCATCCACAGCCCTCAAATCTCCTCACCCACATCACAGCCAGGAAAAGGCAGCACAACAGGATTTATCCTCTCCCATCCTCTGATCCCACAGTCCATGTGAAACCAGAGCTCCTTCACCTCAGGCTTGTGCCTCACTCCCATTAGATGGGCCTTTGCTCTAAATCCACTCAGGTGAGCTCAGGCATGGTGGGTACTGAGACTGACACAAGCTGGAAATTCACATTATAAGCTAGTGACAGTTTGTATTATCCAAAGAGTGTTCTACCTTTTGTCTTTTATTTCCCCTCAAGTGGGGAAAAGCTCTTTAGTTCACTAAAATAAGTTGGAGGGCACTTTGGAAAATATTAGTTTTCAAAACCCAATTCTTTCCCAAACACCTTTACTTTTTTTTATAAATCAGCTTTAAAGCTGGGTGTAACTATCTCCCCCATCCCATGACTTTGCAGAGCAAACACAATCCCATGGTCTCCTGTGGCTCCAGCCTGTACCCAAACAACAATCAACAGACAAAACACTAGAGGGCAGGAACAGACTGCTTCAAAGACAACTCCACATCCAACATCACCCACGCTTGTAACAGACTTCAACAAGACCAGAAGCAGCAGAGCATCATCACGGAGACCCATCTCTTCAGAGGCAGGCAGGGGAAAAAAGGAAACCACACATGGCACAACCAAACCCATCCTGCAGGCAAGTGAAACATGACAGGGCAGGAGCAAGGGAGTGGAAAATCTCCTTTTCATAGTGCAAGCTATGATGTACCCAAGAGATGGGGAGCCAGGCACTGACCAAGGAGGGCTCAAGAATATCATGCTGCAGCTCTCCTACCCACTGCCTTCTCACCTGTGAGGCCAGTGTTTAGGTTGACTATCAGAGGGTTGTTTTTCCAGTCAAAGGTTGCCAGCAAGTTGAGGAAGCGCAGGAACCCCACCTGTGGAGAGCTGGGGGCAGGACAAAACAGTTCAACATCATCATTTGCTCTCCTAGCAGCAAGAAGGGCTGCACTTGGGGGTAACTTAGTGAAGGCCCAACCCACATGCAGCCCAACAAGGGATATCTGTGATGGGAAAGGGAAGTCCAGAACAAATTTGAGACACTTCCCCTTCTCCAAATCTCCAGGGAAAGTCTTTTCACCTTTTTCCCTCATTCCTCAGGAAAAAGAAACCAGCAAAACGAAAATCATAGCATCCCCCCTAGTCCCCTCCCAGCTGCCCAATCTCCTGATGCTCTTTCCACCCAGACTCCTGGGTCTGGAAAAAGGAGGAGGTGGAGAGAAGGCTGCTCCCATCTCTGGTGCAGGTCTGAACACTAGCCAAGTTCCCAGAGTGCCTCTTCCCCTGCAACACGACACATGCACAAAGCAGACAGCTGGGAAGATGGGGATTCTGTTATTTTAGGAGACAGGAAAGCATTCTAGGCATCAGACTGCTGTTCCTGCTACTTTGGGAAAGGAAACTGCACCACAAGTGCAGGGCAGAGTAACCTTTCGACTCCACACAGAAGAAAAACATTTCCTTTAACTTCATTTCACTTCCTCTGGGCCCCATAACATCTGTCTGACAGGGGCCAGCATCTACCAACACACTGCTCCATTCAGATTTCAGGGCCCAACCCCTTGTCCTTCCCTTGGAAGCCTTCTCCAGGAGGGAGGCTGGAGCTGCCATCACCACCCTGACATCCTTCCTAAGGAACTCAGGAGCCCCAGCATGCTCGTAGCCACAACACAGCTCTCACCCTGCTTCTCCTGGCCATCACGCCCAGAACAAAGGGCCTCATCAGTCCTCCAGAAGGCACAAGACACCTCCAGTTGTGCCACCAGCCCCTAGAGGCCACAAGGACACTCACTCCCAGCCTTACCTGCTCTCCCCTGCTGACAATTCCCAACAGGACTTGGGACAGTATTTTGGCAGCACAGGGGCCTCCTGCTCCCTGCTGTGAACCCTCCCAACACCTCCCACCTGAGCAGCATCCCACCCTTCCTCCATGCCATGTAATAGAAGGCACTAAATCCCCATCGGGCCAGCTCCTCATCCTCACCTGGGTGGTGTGAAGGGGGCTGAGTGGAGGAAGAGAAATGCCACAAGCAGGTCCACACACTCCTCAGAGATGCTGTCGCTCAGGAGCTGGGCGCTGATCCAGCGCTTGGCCAGCCGGGAAGTGCTGCCAAACACAGGGTGCTGCTGCTGGAGCCTGTGAGGAGGGACACATGCCACTGCTCAGCCCACACACCCCAGGACTCACAACAGCCTCTTGGCATTTGGCAAGAAAGAAAAGAGGGGCAAAAATCTGCAAGGAACACTTACACAGCATCACAAGCACAGAGACTTTCAGCAGATATTGGGGGAAAAAGGGAAAATGCTGCCTCATGCTTCCCTCTAAGCATGCTGCATTTTAATATTTGTCTCCTCACACCAGTGACACAAGGTGAGAAGTGGTGCCACCCACACCCACATCCCTCCCTTAATCCTTCCAAAGAGCTTCTCACAAGGCCAGCTGAAGGACCACTTCCCAAAGCAACCTCCTCTACCCAGGAGGCATCCAAGCTCTTCTACCCTGCAGGATCCAAAGGCACCTCCATGCTGGTTTCCAGCCATGTCCCACGTTCTGACCTCTCAGGCACTTTCTGCCTCACTTACCCATGCAGTGAGCTGGTTAGATAGGGCAGATGCAACGTTTCCAGCTCCAGCTGCCGAGATTCCTCTGTGTCCTGGTACTTCAGCATTCCTTCTGGAGTGACCACTTCTTTCAGGATCAGGGGCTCCCGGTGGTAGGCCACTTGGAGACGGAACACGTAGCCATCCTGAGATGGGACACAAGGCAAAGTCAGGCTGGATGGTGACATAAGCAGCATCATGCGTGTTATGTTGCCCCTCAGGGGATACAACAGCAGCATCCTGACATCAATGCAGTCTCACCACACTCCTTCCTAGGCCCACCATCCAAATATTGTTTTTGTCCAGTGGAATCACTGCCACAACCCCCTGCCTCAGTAAGGTCAGGCCTGGGGAAGGTTCTGGGGATCCCCCTACCTTGTACACATCAGTGTGGGTGACTGCAGGTCTGCACACGAGCTGGTGCTGCTGCCGGAGGAGCTCAGCCAGCTGGAGGTGGAAAGCAGCCTTGATGCGCTTGATGGCTCCTTTGTCCTGCGGCCACTGGCCACTGCCTTCCATGTGGCAGATGACTGGGGGCAAAGGGAGAGCAGGAGGTCAGTGAATCCCACCCAGAAACAAGGTGTTGTATAGGGGTGTCTGGAACTACAGGTTACAGCACAAAGGCAGGAGGAGACAGGGTTCTGCTCCTGCCTGTAGCACACCAACACAGCAATAACAGAGCCAGGATTGATGCTTGCCTCCACTTCCCTCCAACAGATCATCTCCCACTCACATCTCACCCCACTTACTCTTCAAAGGTGTTATGTAGGCTGGGCAGGGCTTCTCCTCCGAAGGAAGCAGAAAATGCTTGCTTCTGTTATGGAAGGAATAAATTGGCTTCATAGGAATGGGAGGAAAGACCTGAAAGAGAACAGCCACCCAGCAACTGAGAACAGGAGCAGAAACCTCTTGGCAATGTGTATCCCTTCACCCAAACCTCCCACACCGGCAAAGCCCTCCAGTACAGAGGGTTTGGTCAGCTTGTGCACAGCCAGCCCAAAGGATGGAACAGCAAAGAAGAAGCACCATATTGCCCCCCAAGGGCTCTCAGGAGCCACAAAAGCAGAGAGTGCCTCATTCTCTCAGTCCAGCCTCACCCCAGCTCCCTGCAGCCCCCCAGGCGCGGCCATGGCCCAGGACACTCACGTCTGTGTAGCGGAGGGCTGGGTGCACGCCCTGCACAGCCGTCACCGTCAGCGGCAGCTCCTTCAGGTTCCACAGCTTGCGGCTCAGGTCATCGTAGGAGCAGACCACACTCACCATGGCCTCCTCACCCGTTCCCCCTGCCTGCGGACACACAGGGAGCCTCTCCAAGCACCTCTCCTGCTCCTGCACTCGACTCACCTCCCTCATGGGCTGGCATCACAACCAAGCTCCAAGGAGCCAGCACTGCCACCCCAGGGAGCAGCTTCTGGCAAGAGCGCTCAGCAAAATGGGGAGGTAAGAAAGAGAGCAAAGACAAGGGCAAGGCTGTCTGCGACTCCCCAGCAGCCACAGATATCCCAGAGGCAAATAAAACTGTTTCTTTTGCAAGACACTAAGGCAGCACCAAGAGCTGTATTGCCAGCAGTCACTATAGTAAAGGAGAAGCCAAGAATGATCAGGGAATAGAGATCATACACTGGCAAGGTGAGAGCTGTGCTACTGTCTCCCCAGTAGTTACCATGATGCCAACAGAGGCAGCAGTTAATAGAAAACTCCACTGACTACATCCTTAGCCAAGGCAGAGCTCTGGCACATGGCAAAAACAAAGACAGAAAACATTCAGAGCAGCACAGGAACCCTGCGGAGGGCAGCAGAGAAGCACCAGAAGGAGAACTGCTGCTGCCCTCCACCTCTCCAAATAACAGCAGAGCAGCCTGATCTGTCAGGGAAGCCACATGGGTGACACCAAACCACCCAGCTCAGAGGCAGCTGAGTCACACAAGGAGCCAACCTGCCTGGAGTTTTCCAACCTGGGCTCTCTGGCGGAGCAGCAGCACCCTCTGTGGGTGTGCCATGAACCACCAACCCCATCCTGCTTGTGGCTGCACCCTTCCTCTACCTCCATCCTGCACACCCTCACATTGCTGGCTCCCCAAGCTGCCTGCACACAAGCAGCTGGAGGAACAGGTAACCCTGCACGCAGCACCTCACACTCAACAGCAACTTTCTCCTTTGTTCCTCAAGGACTGACAACAATGGAATCCCTAAGCACCCCTCAGGCTCCAGGAAAATGCATCTCCTATCAGACTGGGGAGTATCAACCCTGCTAACCCCAGATCAGCCTGAAAGGACACAGCACACAGACCTTCCTGCCTCACCACACAACAGGCTGTGAAAACCAGCATCTCATCCCAAATCTGACACCCAGCTCTGCCCAGACCACAATCGGTTCTGGCAGAGGAGATCCTTTCCATCAAATGTGCAC
The DNA here is from genome assembly GCF_000277835.1 of Geospiza fortis. Classification (NCBI taxonomy): domain Eukaryota; kingdom Metazoa; phylum Chordata; class Aves; order Passeriformes; family Thraupidae; genus Geospiza; species Geospiza fortis. The sequence continues at coordinate 321,247 of NW_005054378.1, read as the reverse complement.
CACTTCTGAAAAAGGGGAAAGGAAACAATTTCTTCCTCCATCCAACAACCAGGTAAAGAGCTGGTTGTACTGATGCCTTTTTGGGACTACTTAAAGCAGAGGCCAGACAAAATTAAGGGAATAAAAAGGGCCTTCAGGTACATTTTTGGGCAGACAAAGCCCCCCTCAGGGGCTACGCCCAAAAATGGACGACAGGTCATGGGTTTTTATACTTGCATAAGTTTGGTTCATTTGCACATTAGGGGTTAATCTTCCAATTACAGCTTCAGGTAATGAAGACATTTACTCCAAGTTTGCTCCCTCTCCACTTTTGTTTACATTTCTCAGGACCTGAGACAGTAAGGTATCCTTGATTTCCAGGGCTAGAGAGGAATTGTTTTGTCTAACCAAAATGCGAAGACAGTAGCTAACACTCTATGTGGAGTTTAGAGTTATACACTAAAGAACTGCAGGATTATAAATATATGAAAAATATTAATGCTAAAATCCTAAGGCATCAGTACAAAAAGACCAACAAAGTGTGCCAAAGTGCTCATGGCTCATCTCCAGACTTGAATTTCACAAGCTGAAAAGCAGAAGTTGTAAAGAGGGACATTTCCCAGCCTCTGAGATGCATCTTTTCTGTCCAAAAGTGCAGTTTTTTTGTTTCAGCTGCACATTTAGATGGAGTACAATCTAGCCCTTTGCAATATGCCAGGCAAGATCCTTTTCCTGAGTTTGCCAGCTGGACCTAAGGGATGGCAGCACAGAATTGCCTGGCCCATGTCCTGAAGGATGCAGTACCCCAGAGGTGCAGCCAGAGGAGCACTGTGGCACAGTAATATATGCTCAGGCATGTGGACAGAGGGGCAAAAGCAGTGAGACTAGGACAGTGGGGTGCTTGCAGGGGAAAATGAGGTCTGGGGGATGCTAAAGCAAGAGGATTTCAGCAGTTATGCATTGGCTGCCATTAAAGACTTGGCAGATCCTTACCCTTACTACATTCTCTTGAGAACCACCTAGGCGCCACTTGAATGACCTCCCTACAGCCCTTCCCTCACTGCTCTTCCTGGAGAGAGCCCCAGCTCCACGGGGAAGCAATCATACCTCTTTCCCAGTCCTGATCACAGATTCCAGCAGGGCTCCTGTGTAGCAGATGGAGGACTCTGGAATGTCCGCATGGCTATGTAGGAGAAGACAACAGAGCAGCACAACTATGACATGCCAGCCTATTGATCTTATTGACACTGCATGGGTCAGCCCAAGGATGAGCAATCCCTCTCTAAGGAAGGTCCTGGTGAAAAGACAAATCTCCGTGCATTCCTCCCTGCCCAAGTAATCCACCCAAAGTGGACCAGTACTTGTGCAGCTTCACAGGATGCACAGCCAAAGGCACCAATGTGCAGCCTTTGCTCACAAGACCCATCCTCAAGTCAGGACAAAGAGGCACAGGCAAACCCTCCTTTCTGTGCAAGAGGGCCTCACTTTTGGCAGATGGTATAACCTGCTGCAGAGGCATTCCAATGCCATAGGGAAGACACAATCTTGTGAACCACTACAAGGTCTCAGAGGATTTGACAAAAATGTCCTGCAAGGTCCAGACAGCTTCTCTTCCACACTGAGGAGTATCCCAGCATCCCATCCACATGGTAAGGGCAGGACCATGCTGCCTCCTTGCCCTCTGCATTACATCCAACAGAGGCTACAGCACCAGGTGCTTGCCCTTCCCACCCGCTCTTGGGAAGCGGCTCACAACATTAGGACAACTAAAATGATCCCACAAATCTGAAAGAACCCACAACACCCCACAAACCATGAAGCTGACAATGGGGTCACCAGGGACAGGACTCATGGCAGGAGTGACACATGGAGTGACCCGCAGCTGCTGCTCAGTGCAACTTACAGCTTCAGCAGGTGCCTGATGATCTGCTCAGGAATGAGGCGCTTCTGGCAGGCAGTGCTGGCCTCCCACACCACGGCCTCACAGATGCTGCCATCCTGGAACCGACGCAGCTCTGACTTCTCTCCCCAGAACGTCCGGAACTCCAAGGCCTGTGGGGGGACATGGGGACATTGACCAAGCCAGCACAGGGACACGGGTTATTTCTGGGCCGGACAAAACCTTCCCAAGATTACCAGCCAGCCTCCCAGCTGTCTTCAACCACAGCACAGCACCAGCTTTGCTCTTACTCAGCACAAGCAGGGCTCCCCTCACCTCGGGGTGATCAGCCTGAGGACCCTTCTCCAGCGTGCTGGCAGCAAACTCTGGGACAAACAGGAGGCCAAACGTCAGGGGTCCCACATCCTTGTGTTTTGGGGGCTCAGCATCAATTGGCCACTGTGGGAAAATGAGGAACATGACACACAAGGAGAGATGAAGCTTCTGGAGCAGCAGCTGCTGGGATTATTGGGGTGCTAGATGAACCTCCTGCTATGCTCTCCCAGGGGCCCAGACAAGCACAGACAGGGAAAGTCTCATCTAATAGGTCTCCCCAATGACAAGAAAAGCTGTCTTCACCGTTCCTCATTACTGGACCAGGACTTGTGTCCAGACCAAGCAACACAGCTGCATCCCACAGCCCAGTGCAGGGCCTCAGGTTCCACATTCCCAACAAGGGAGACAAGCCTGTCTCCTTCCCCAGTGAGCAGGGATGCCCTCCCTATGCTCTGTAGTGCCACAAGAGACAGTTGAAACCCCACAAGCTGCAAATGATGCAGTGTCATTGCCAAGCTGCCTTACCTCGGGGATCTGGGGCAGGGAGTGAGCCACAAGCTGTGCTCTCTGGGACAGACCCCGTGCCAGCAGCGAGACAACGAAGGGCAGGGCTGCAGCCACATAATTCCCACCCCAATCCATCAGCTCATTCAGCAGCTGCATCTTCTTGCAGGTACCCTGCAGCTTGGAGACATGCTTCAGGCTACAGAGAAGAAGAGAAGCTGGTCACCTACCTCTGCCACCAAATCCTTTCTGAGAGAGGGCTATGTTAGAGGATGGATGAAATGGGGAACTGAGGGTCCTAGCCCAGGATGGGTGCTACAAGAATGCCCTCTGGCATCTCAGGAGATGCTGATCATTGTTTCCGAGGCTTAAAATTGCTCCCCTCCTCCGGAGGGCTATCTAGACAGTAAAAGTGGAACAACCCAGTGCAAGCAGGAACCAGTGTCTATTTCAGAGCTTAGGAGAGCCACTTCCCACTAGGTAAGTTCAAATCTAACCTGGACCAAAGCCAGCAGCAGCTCAGTTGTCTTTGAGCAGGCTGCCTCAGCACCACCCCACCAGCAGAGTGAGACTCACTGGAAGATGTGGTCAAAGGTCCTGAGCATGGGCTTCAGGGTCATGAGCAGCGCCTGAAAGCCATCCACCATCCGGTCATCCAAAATCTCCATAGAGCGCTTGGCTTCGAACTGGACCTGAGCAAGGAGGGAAGGCAGTGCAGCAGCATGAATGCAAAGGGAGAAGGAAAGCAAATCCCTCCATCAGTGGCCACTTGTGCTCCTCCATCAACGAGGGCCAGCCCAGTTCCATGGTCAGCAGCACACCCTGATCCCAGTCTCTGTCCTTAGCATGAAGCCAAGTAACAAACTGCTCTCACTGCTGGTCAGAAGTCTCTTCTTGATATCCCGGACATCAAGGTGATTTATTTTTTTTCTCTCCTACAGAACAGTTACATCTGCTAAACAGCTGCTTGGCTTCACCCAAAGGTGCACACAAAGAGGGAAAACAAATTTCCCACACCACTCAAGCAAGACTGGTAAGGCAGTACTACATCTAAGTCTCCGAATTCACTTCCAAGCTTCAAAGCTGGAGATGTTAAAAGCTTAGGAAACCACAATGAATGCTCTCCCTTGGTCCTACATCCTCCTCAAAGGTATCTAACCATTCTCTGCTTGTCTGAGCTCACTGATAACACAGCACCTCAAGAAGCTCAGTACCTGGTGGTATTTGCTGGCAGTCATATCAGCACAGAGATTGACTAGTCCAGAGGGATCCACAAAGACCACTTCAAATGCCTGGTGGAAATCATCCAGGACAGGCTGGAAAAGCAAACATGGTCCTTAGTGCTACAGTGCATCACATACACCAAGACACCCCAAAACTGTTGCCATCTGCCATCCCTGCAACAGGCACATCCCAGCCCCAGGAGCAGTGGCAATACAGACAGACTCAGGCACAAGAGCCCTCAGAGGGCTGCTCACCAGGGAGGGATCAGCATCCTTGGCTAGACTGATCCCTGTCACGCTCAGGTCAGTGGTGGCTGTGGACAGACAGGAAGGAACAAGTCACACCAGCATCAACACCTCTCCCCCTGGTGACAGTGGCATGGTTATATGCCAATACCACCAAGGTCTAAGAACGTCAACAGAGCTGCAATACAATGCTGGCCTCCACCCTATGATGGGAATTACCCACTGCAAGCTGCACCATCCAGCCCTGCTCTGTTGACTCATCCCCTCCTGTCCATCCCACCCACAGCGGCTCAGCACAAAAGAAAAGCCACAATGGCCTCTCTGCCTCTTCTCCCACTATGTTCAGGCTTTGTGCAGAAACAGCAACCTTTCCTTGTCCAGAGGGGCCCCTGCAAACTCACCCAGGAATTGCAGAGTGCTCCTCAACACCTGGTAACCACTCATCATTTTCACAATCTTGCGCTTCATCAGCAGGTAGGCAACAAGCATGGAGACCAAGAAACCACTGAAGCACCCCAAGCCCTGTGAAAACAGAAGTACCACAACCCCATGGCAGCCTCCTGGTTAGGACAGGGCCTCCATGAAAACCTAACACAGCTCAAAGCAAAGCCACAAGCCACCACCCCACCCACCAAACCAAAGCACCAGGACCAAAACACCACCCTTCTGCCTCAGGACGGAGAGCAGGCCAAAGGCAGGTTAGCCAAGTGAGCAGAGCCTGCCTTAGCACATGACATACCTTGCTGAGCTGCCGCTGGTTCAGCCAAACTTTGAGGAGGGCCAGGCCATCTTTCATGCCTGGGAAGTCCGTGGCTGCATTAGACAAGAAATGCAGGTGGGAGAGCATCACTGTGTCACAGAGGATGGAGTTGTTGTAGTGTGGAGTCGGGGGCTCAGTCATTCCTGTGTGAAGAGATGACAGAATGTTGGACCCAAACACCAACCAACCACCTGCCCACAGAGAAGGGCTGCAGCAAACCCACCCACAGGCACCGGAGGCAGTCTCTGCCTGAAACAAACAGCCTCATGTTCCCCCAGCCTCAGGCTGTACCTTCTTTGGGGGTGCTCTGCTCCATGAACCAGGCAGTCCGGACGTTGTTCTTGCTGGGGTAGAAGCGGCTGGGTTTGAAGAGATCCGAGTCGGGACAAGCGTGGAGTCGGACAGTGACAATCTTCTTATCCTTGCCTGTAAGCACCCGAGGGGAGATGTACAGGAGGAAGAGATGTCAGAGACTAAACTGGGAAAACATGGAGCATCCCCAGGCCAGGCAAAGGCAAAACCTTCCCAGCAAAGTTCCTCAGCAGTGGAAATAATCTCAGAGCAGAGAGTGACCACATCCCAGAGCCAGTGATGACCATGAGGTCACACAGCTCATGCCCCAGCCCCAGTCTCCTCCCCACTGCCCAGCCTGGCAGCCTCACCTGCCCTGGTCTTGCCAACCCACATCTGTCCCAGACCCCAACCCACTATCTCCTGAGGGCTGTGGGAACAAGCAGCACTTAGCATGCATCCTACATTATCTTATCTCATCAGGGAAGAGACAAACTGCACACAGGTTCCTGGAGAAGGCAGGAGGACAGTGGGGAACAGGGCTGGGGAGAGCAGAAAGGAAGGGCAGTCCTGGATACAGGTGTGTTTTGTAGGGTTTATTATTTTACTCCTTGAAGTACACACAGGATATGCCAGCCAGTGAGGCCAAGGCTGGAGAGCCCAGTGAAGCACAGGGGAGGAATGGGAAGGGGAGAGACCCTGAGGACTAGACTCTGGGTGAAGAGAGAAAACAGTTGAGAGGCACCCAAAATTTATCACCAATTGTGATGGCAGCCCCAGACTGATCCCCCTCCAAAGGGGCATTGAATGGTATCAGACCACCACCAGCACCCTCCACCCAACGCCAGTACCCAGTCACACCCCACACCAGAGCAAGGCTCAAGTGCCACCTTGAGGCCTCAGGAGCAGGATGGGCTTCAGATGGTTGCTGTTCATGTAGGCAAACTTCACACTGCCAAAGAGCTTCTCCTTGGACAAATGCTGGGCAATGTGGGACAGGTACAGGGCTCTCTTCCGGTGGTAGCGTTGATTCAGGTTATCTTTGTCCTGAAAGATTTCCTGGGAAGAGAGGGACACAACAATGCCACCTCACCAGCCAGCCAAGTTCAGTTCAGCCCAAGGCACCCCTGCACCCACAGCTCCCCCTGGCTCCACAGACAGCCCTATCTCAGCCCCAAGGAGCTCCAAGCTGGTCAGGAGCTTGATACTGGCTCACCGAGCTCCAGGACTGCAGGAGACAAGAGCAGTCATGCAGCCAAACAGGGTGTGCTTGGTCTCAAGCTTTTCTTACAATTAAGTCTGGGCAGCAAGGGGAGGTTACCAGGCTCCAAACATCTCCCTCCCTTTAACACAGTCTTGGGAGCTGCAGTAGAAGTGCAATTGGGTACAAAAACAGACAGCATGCATCTCCCTGGCAATGTTCCATCCAGGCAGAGAGAAGGAAGATCCTCACAAGGAACTAAGATCAAACAGCAGCTCTGATAGAGCAAGAGGCCAGCCCACACTCCCCAGTTCCTTGTGGAAGTCACCCTGCATATCCAGATGCTGCCACCTCACTGAGGAATGGAGTGGGCAGGGCAGGGGTCCCGGAGGACAGGAGAGGACAGGGCTCTGGCAGGCCCCAAGCCATTCAGGAGGTGGCATGGCCAGACTCACCCGTGGCATGGTCACTGCAATGTCCACGTTGATCTCTGGCCTGACACAGGTGCCCAGCAGGTAACTGCCCACCACCTTCAGCTCGGCTGGGGGCACGAAGCGGAACCTTCCCTTGACACTGAATGGCACCTGCAGGAATGGGACCTTCACATCCTCAGAGAGCCAGGCCTGGTCAGTGAGCTGGGAACAGACACGACACACAAAACACTCTGAGCATCAACAGCAGCAGATGTGCAGGGACAAAGACCCCGCTCCCTACAGAGCTGCACAGAGTCTAAAGACAGTGTCCCTGCTTTTTCCTCGAAGAAAAAGCAAATTATTATTTTTTCAGCCCCTACGGGAGACTGTACACGAGCAGCTCTGCTTGAACAGCAACAGCAGAGCCTGCTTCTGCTCCATCCACGACATGGATCTTGCCACCTCTTCCATAACCCTGGAACATACTTCAGTTTCTGGAGTCTCTGGGATGGCGCTCAGCAGGTTGTTAATTTCATGGAGGAAGGAATCGATCTTCTTCTTCTTTTTCTCCTTCAACGTCACCTCCTTCAAAAGCTCTTCAATCTGTAGGGGAAAAGGGGACCATCAAAGGCATCTGTAACACTGGAAATGCTCTTTTTACCTTGTCGTCCAGCACCAACCATGAGCCTGCTGCAAACAACAGCTGCTGAGCTGGGGTACACACCAAACTCCCCTTAAACCCTCCTGGAATGGCAATTTGATCAGTTCCTGCCATTTTCTGTGCTGGATTGCAATCATCTCCATCCCAACCAAGGTGCAGGCAAAAAAACCTTGATGTAATTCACACAAGCACAGCTCTCAGGAAGGCAGTTTGTATGACAGAGAATCAGCTGCAGGAAACAACCACACAGGTTCCCACCACAAACCAGGTCCTAGAGATCCTGCCACTGACAGCAGCAAGTAGCCAGGAGATCAAAGCTGTTCCTCACAAAAATCACCAATGTTAGAACCACCTGAAGGATAGCATACCATACCGAGGGACCTGGGCAAGCTCAAGGAGTGGGCCCATGAGATTCAACTAGACACCATGTGCAAGATGTTGAATCTGGCTTGGGGGATGAGCACACCCAGAGCAGCCCTGCCCAGAAGGGCTTGGGGGTGCTGTGGGTGAGAGGCTGCACATGGCCCAGCCATGGCACTCACAGCCCAGAGAGCCAAACGTGTCCTGGGCTGCATCCAGAGCCCCGTGGGCAGCAGGGCAGGGAGGGGATTCTGCCCCTCTGCTCTGCTCTGCTGAGACCCACCTGGAGCACTGCATCCAGCCCTGGGCTCCCAGCACAGGAGGGACAGGGACCTGCTGGATCAGCCCAGAGGAGGCACCAAGGTGATAAGATGGATGAAGAACCTCTCCTATGAAGAAGGGTCGAAAGCATTGGGAATATTCAGCCTGGAGAAAAGAAGGCTCTGAAGAGACTTATTGTGGCCTCACAGAAGGCTGGAGAGAGACTTTTTATGAGAGCATATAGTGATAGAAAAAGGGGCAACGGCTTTGAACTGAAAGAGAGTAGGTTTAGATTAAAAAATGGGACGAAATTCTTCCCTGTGAGTGTGTTGGCACAGGTTGCCCAGAGAAGCTGTGGATCCCGCACTTCTCAAAGAGTTCAAGGCCAGCCTGTACGGGGCTCTGAGCAACCCAGTGGTCCTGTGAAAAGTGACCCTGGGGAGGTCGAAACTAGATCATCTTTAAAGGCCCTTTCAACCCGAACTGCTCTATGATTCTATGATCCAGTTACCAGCTGATCTTCCCCTAACACAGCCCCAGGTCATCTCCGGTTCCGGGCTCCCCCCAAGGGCAGTGCGCGGCCCCCCGGCTGACCTGCAGGCGGAGCAGGCTGGAGTGGAATAGATCCTCCGTCTCCTTCAGCTGGGTCAGCTCCTCGCTGGTCGGCGGCCTGTAGAGCTCGGCGCGGCTC
>NW_005054378.1:310966-312007 GCF_000277835.1 Geospiza fortis | reverse complement strand
TCTTGCGGCAGTGTGACGGACTTTCGTCTTCAGGCGGGCGAGTGCGGGGCCGCCTGCGCGCCGCAGGCCCCGATTGTGGTACTCGATGCTTTATCGGGGTGGATATCCTGGATGTGGCCTGCCGAGAGCCTGAGCTGGCCTGGGCTGGCCGGCAGGAGCGGGCACCGGGAGCCAGGAAAACCCTTCTGGCCTGGAGGAGCGGGCACTGGGAGCCATCATCCTCCTGGCCAGCTTCCGCAGGGACTGGGAAGGACATCAGGAGCCAGTGGCATCCTACGTGCAGATTACGGGAATGGGGGGAATATCCCCTTTATATAAATTAGATATATAGGCCTTTACAGAAGCAGCTCTGGACGCCGGGTCCGATCAGATTTGAGTTGTCAGGGCATTTAAAAGACCATTCCATGAGTGTCCCTGAACAGATTTTGGACCCAGGTAATTTTAATTCTCTTTCCAGCTCTTAACTGTAGTCAGTTAATTCACTTCTCTACACCCTATCATGAAGCAGGACTGCTGAAGTGGGACAGTCCTTCTTTTCCAGAGAGACTGTTCTGGGATAGCAGCCCTGGAGTCTGTCATCCCCATGCCAGGTCCAAATTCTTCCTGAACCCTGGCCACACTCAGTACCACTTTTTTCCTGCACTGTGGGAACACTACAAGCAGGATCTCTTCAAGGGCTAATGTGTAGGCATGTTAAGACAGAGGGTAGAAGATCAGATATCCATCCTGAAGGTAAACATGGGAGTTCAGAGAACTCAGTGAAGTAAGCTGAGGATCCCTAAGCCAGATCAGCCCACTGCTTGTAGGCTGTTGGGGGAAAACTTTAAAGTAAAGAAGCTTTAGGGTAAAAGCTAAGCTCTGTTGGAGGCAGGGGGTGGGAAACAAGCTGTGTTCAGAGGATGTTTGCAGCTGATACTCTCTGCCCTGCAGGTCTTTCCTGTGTCTGACTTGCCTCAGAGCAGGGCAGGCTCTCACCCATCCCTCTGCCAGGAAAAGCAGAGTAATGCCGTGTTCTGCTCATCTGCAGAGCTCATTTCCACA
>NW_005054378.1:293256-310889 GCF_000277835.1 Geospiza fortis | reverse complement strand
CTGCTGCTTGGCTGGGGTGGCCATCGGCACTGTTGCCAAGCCTCTCATCCCTCCCTCATATTTGATGACTTCCATGCAGGAAAATTTGCTGGAAGGTCTCAGCCTTTTGTCAACTGAGCTCCAAGAACTCTGCAGGTGGGCATTTGGTTCCTGCTTTCCAAGGAGAGTGTCTGGAGACCCAGGCTGCTGTCTTTGGGGAGCAAATCCTTCACACAAGCAACCTGTGGCAGGGATGCAGATGGCTGTAGGTGTGACATGAGGCTTCTGGTCCCTGTTACTGCTCAGGGCAGTTGCTGCCTGGCTGCTGCATTACAGCCTCTCTGGTTCCCAGCCACCAGCAGCAACTTCCCCAGCCCTCTCCAGAGGATTCCAGGAAAGGATTTTTGCTGATTATAACCTCCAAATCAATTTTTCCTTCATCTCGGTGGCCTTGGTCAGATTCCTCAGGCTTAACCCTGAACCTTGAGCTGGGTAGACAGACCCTCTTCATCCATCTGCATCCATGCACACACACTCCTGCATTCCAAAGTTGCCACCAGAATTTACTTCCAGTTAGTATGGATATTTGCCTCCTGTCCAATTTTGCAAGCAATTCCTGAGTGCAGCCTCAGTGATTCCACCAAGTAAGAATCAGCTCCTATTTTTGGAGGTCTTTATCCTCCCCGTTACCAAAAAAATCCAGTTTCTTGGCTGGAGGAACTCCTGTTCCTCCTTCTCCCTGACAGGGCCAGGACTGCCACGCTCAGCTCTGCTCACTCCCCCAGTGATTCACTGCCAGACACCTGCAGGTGTTGTGGCCATACCTGCAATGCCAGGCTCCTCTCTTTTTTACAGGGAGGGTAATTACAGCCCTGTGCAGGATATTTAGGAAGGCTGGGCAAACCAGTTTGGTCATCCCTGTCCCCAAGGACACATCCTTGAATTGCCTGAGAGCAGCAGGGGAGGAGGAGCTCGTTCAGGGGCAGGTGCAGGGTGAGTTGCTGGGTTTCCATTGTGCAAATCCCTCAGCATCCCCTATGCACCCCTGCTGTTCCTGGGATGGTGTGTGATGCCCAACTGGTTTGAACAAATGAGTTCAGGGTCTGTTTTGGGGACACTGGGGGGAGTTTAGGGAACTGGGGACACAGGATGGGTCAGCTCCTGGATGTGTGACCTCAGGGCAGCCCAGCCAGCTCTGCAGTGGAGAGCAGGACCACTCATGCTTGCCCCAGAACAGGTTCTTTAATAAAGTATTTCAGCACATAGTGAGTCATTAATTACACCCAATCCTACAATGCTAATAGTAGTAATATTAATTTTAAAAATTTTACTGCATTCCATACCATGTGCCCGCCCTTGCAGGCATCATGCGCCTTCTCCTATGCTGCCTAGCCCAAAGAGCTACAGCTGAGCTCCTGCTTCTTGTTATGCTTCATCTTTGCTGCTCAGAGACACCTGGGGCATTGGAGGAATGTTCCCTGCATTGTGTCCCTAGAAATCTGGGACCTCCTGGCTCAGATGAAGCCATTCCCAGGTGGATTTTCAACAATGGTAAGCATCCCCAAATTCTGTGCACCAGCATCTCCTCAGCGTGACCTTTTGGAGCTCCAGCTTTCCTGAGAGATACAGACAGATGGCAATGTGGCATCAATGCACCCCTGGGAAAATCCCACTCCGCCACTCTGGCAGAGGGACCACTGGGAGCATGTGGAGCCACATCCTCGGTGCTGTCTTTCCTGGGAGCAGCACCTGAGCACCGCCAGCCCTCAGCCTGCAGTGGTGACGCCGTCCAGCACGCGGCTCGCAGCGCACGAGTGCAGCCCCGCACGCACACCTGTGTACACACACATCCCTGCTCCCTCGGCCCAGCCTCAGGAATGCTGCCGGTATCGCGCGCAGCTGCCGGGCGGCTGCGGAGCAAGTTTAGCGGTCACACTGATCCCGACTTGTGTCTGCTTAATCCCCGCACCAGCTTGTCCCCTCCTGGGGTCTTCCCAAAAACACCACTGCTGTGGAAATGCTTCACATCCCCTGACTGCTAAACTTGCAGCAAAAACCTTGGCACAACCCTGTAGCTTAGTATCACCTGCAGGTGTCTGCAGGCAAAGCCAGGTCCTGTTCAGAGCTCCCCCCTCCAGCACTTTGGCATCCATCCCCTAACCCTCTTTGGCCACCCCATGGCTGTGGCTGTTGGTTTTTTGGGGTTTTTTTTGTTTTTTTTTTTACCAAGTATCCCAAAACCTCATCCCAGTGGTAGCACCTGGACATGGCCCTTCTCACTGCTTGGCAGCTTCACCCAGATTTGATGGAGTTTCTTGCTGCTTCTGTGTAGTGGAGGCTCTGTTCCACTTCTGCATTTCATTGTAGGATTAAATACTTCCTCCCTTTGGTTTCTGTAGTATTTTCAAGTGTTTTAAATTCTGAAGTATTAACACATGACAAAGTCATTTGAAACTCTCAAAAATAACCTGGCACATAGGCTAATGACATACTCCCATAATGTTTGACTGTCTATCCCAGGTGTGGCCATATCACAGAAACATGTAGTCACTGAGCAATCTTCACAAGGCCAAGAGGTGGGGGACTTCATCAGGGCAAAAGGGTAGGGTAAAGTAGATGTTCGTAGTTTTTAACTTCAAAACATTGAAGTTTTAAACAAAAGCTCAAGGACTTCACCCTGGGGTTCGGGCAGACAGTCAGCACATTCCTGGCAGGCAAAAAAGTAAGGTCCCAGGAGAGCTGGAGCCCAGCTCTGCCAGTGGGATAGGGTCAGAGGGATACCCAGGTCCTTCCTGGTGCTCAGGGACCACCCAGGCAAAACAATGTTGCACTGATTAAAATGAGGTTCAATCATCCCTCTTGGATGCATGATTGTTTAAGTTTCACCTGGTTCATTAAGTCTCAGCCATCTGCATTGGGACATAGAAAGTACTTTGCATCCTCTCTCCACCAGCAGAAGCTGCAGCTTCTGGGCTTTACAAGGGCAACACTGAGGTTCACAGGATGATACAACAGCCACAGCCCTGGGTGGGTCAAATGCTGAGATGATGTTTCTTCAGACACCCTGTCTGAAGAAAAAAACAAAAAAGCAAAGCTTAACTAAATCATACATATATGTCAGGGGCAGAGAGGGAGAGACTGATTTTGACTGTCTGAAGTCAGTCTCTGGCAGCTTTATCTGAAAACTGTGGTGATCTGAATTACACAAAGAGAACTAATGGGAAATTGTTATGCTTTGAAATGTACCAGCAGTTTTGCCTCCTCTTAAATTACCAATTTGCATCTTGCATAGATTGTTTTGTGTACCTTGTTTTTATTCTCTGGTCTCTTTGTTTGCTTTATGCAACAGGCAAGAGAGCAAATTTACCTTATTTCCTGTCTGTTGCCGGGTTGGATTTACACATAGCAACAAGGAGAAGAAACTCTTTTTTTTTTCTGGTAGTAAAGAACAACTTGCAGTCTCTAAAAACCACACTGGAGACACTGAAGGAAAGGAAAAGCTCTGCCCCCTTTTGTCTTGCAGTCTTGTCATGTTTTATCAGTGATGAGTTGGTATGCCTTGCCTGTCCCACCAAGGCACCCCTGGGCAATCTCCCTGCAGTAAAATAGTGTTCTGTCCCCCAGCCACAACAGAAAAAAAATCAGTCTTCAGGGCAGCTCCTGAGACAAGAGGGAGTGGAGAGAGCCGGGAACATGCAAATGTGTTTTATTTATTTGTGGCTTAAACCTCTGAGTGCCAAATTGCCTGGCAATGTGAGAGCCCTACCCGCCTTTCCAAACCCAACTTGTACGTTGCTGAGCAAATGTCAGCAGAGGTGGCGGTGGTGATGACGATGATGACAATGATGATGATGACAACTTGATTAATTAAAATCTTCAAGCACACCTGACTCAGATTTAACAGCTCTAGCCTTTTTTATTCTTTGGTTCAGCGCCCCCCATTCCAATGACTCTTCAAGACAGGTATGTTACATACTCATTCACCTGAGGGGAACAGAGGCAAGGCAGTGGAGGGTTTTGCTGGAATGTAAATTCAGGAATTCAGGAAGAGCATTCAGGAAATTCCTTTGCAGTTCTCCATTTTGCTTTTGCTTCTCATAGAAATAGAGATTAAGCAACAGTGTTGACTGTGTCTCTGTCACATCCCTCCTGGTTTGTGATTTTCAGCCCACAGGGGCTGCCTCACCTCCGGATGCAGGTGTTTCAGAGCTTTTTTGTGGAATTTGGCAGCTTAGCTGGGTGGAGGAGAAAGACCAAGTCTTCCACCGTGAGAAGGAAGATAGTGAGGCACTCTGAATCACATTACTAGCCACTTAAGCCTCCACCAAAGATGGCACTATAAGAAATCAGCTTCAAAGCTCTTCCACTCCAGGACCACCTTGCAAAGGACTTACTCTGTGAATGTTGAATCCTCCTTTTGCACTGAGTCCCCAGCATGTGGCCTCACCCCATGGTGTGCCTTTGGGCTGGAAGGGAGAAGCACTCTGTCTTTGGGCTGGGATGAGCCCCTCTGCTCTGTGAGCCAGAGCTGTCATCTGCTTAGGTCAGATTCATCTTCTTCCCCAGCAGGGAAGACACCTTTGAGCTCTGCATACAGGTTCCTCCACCAAAATAAAAACCAGGCATCAGCTTTGAGGAATCTTGGCAAATCTTTGCTGACCTTTAGCCTTGTTTGATCTCAAAGAGTAGGAATTACCTGTCCTGGCTTAGAAAGCGGGAAGAGACATATCCCAAGACAAGTTAGGGGAACACAGGGTAAGACCAGATGCTTCCTGGAGGTGCTGACAGCTGCACAGAGAGCTGAAGGCTTTGTGCTATCTAAAATTCATGTGGATCCAAAAGTCCCAAAACCCAGGGATGTCAGGCATGCCTCCCAGCTGAATTATACCTCGTCCTGCCCTGCTGTGCATTACCAAGGCATGGGCAAAAGGCTTCAATTGCCCCCTGGGAGTTGGGCCTCTGTCCTGAAACAGGCTGCTTATTGTACCCAAGTTTTATGCTGGCAATGAATGACTCTGCTGTCCTAGGGGGTTTTCTTTGCCTCCCCTCTACCTGGTGTATGAGGAAACACAAAGAGACAGATCCCACAGGAAGCAGGACTTGCAGTCTGTGTGAGGACAGCAGCAACTTCCAGGGAACAAAGTATGGGCATGGGACAATTTGAAGTCACCTGGCAGATGGTGGGCATCTCATTTTGGGGAATTTTCCTTTGGTTTGTTTTTCAACAATCTGTAGAATTGTACCTAAGACTCAGTGAGCTTTTTATAAAAGGAATGGAGGCAAAAAGGAAACCATTTTCAAATGATCATAGCACTGCAAGGTCTCTGTGTCCATGGGAGGAACAGCTGTGTAGGCTGGGAATCTTCTGGAACAAAAAGACACTAAAGGAAAGGTTATAGTACAGCCTGCAAAGTTACAAGAGTGTGGCTGGACAGAAAAGGACCATTTGTCATTTTCTCCACTGTGAGGATGAGGGCATCAAAAAAGCTATGAGGTGGCAGGATCAAAACAAGCCCCAAGGAAATGATTCTGCACCCAAACAGATCATTAGATTGGGCAGCTGTTAGGTACAGGATGTTGCAAATGCTTGAAATTTATCTGCCTTCAAAAATAACCAAGCAAATTAATGGGAGAAAAATTTGAAGGCTATTATGTATAAGTACACTTCTGGCTCAGGGAGTCTGAGTCACAAAAAAAAGGTTGGACATTGAGGAGATATTCTGGGGAAGTATCACTTGTCCTTACACCAGGGGTGGACTTGCATGAAGAGAAGTGCTGGGGTAGATGGGTCCTTGTGGGCTATTTCTAGATTCCAGAATAGAGAAGCACCCAGCACTGAAACTTCGTGCTGGCCATGACAAGTTTGCTATCTACCTGTGTGAATCTGCCTCAAGACCTCACTGCTGTGCTGTGCAAAGCACTTCCTGGAGGTTTGGGGCGGACAGGACATGTGGCCCCCAGCAGGTGGGGACCGAAGATAGTGCCTATCAGGACCTGTGCAAGCAGGTCCTTGGAGATAAGACAGTGGCTGGGGAATCACTTAGTGCAGTGCTTTGATAGAGCAGCTGCTGCTGGCTCTCAAGCCAAGAAGCCAACCCTGAAGGACATGAGATAAAGTGAAGGCAGAGGGAAACCATGACCTGGCAGTGAGAATTTCCAAATCTCCTTCTTCATTCCTGTGACATAGGAAAATGAGATAAAAAGGGAAAATATTCAAAGCAATACATACCTCAAGCAGGCACAGCTCATCCCAGCTGACCCAGACTCAGCTGCAAGATCAAGCTCTGAAAGTTTGTGCAACATTTTCATGATCTTGACAGTCAAGATGCCCTGTGAGCTGTATGAGGAATGAAGTGGCAGGAGCAGAATTCAATGTCATCCCAACAGATAGGAGCACTTTTCAATCTTATGGGCTGTTTTTATAGCTGTGTCTATAAAAGAGGCAAGTTCACTGGCCCCAAAACAGCTTCCAAGTCTTTAAGCCTTCCATTACCCACATTGTAATGGAGGTAATTAGTATTTTCCATTGGATGGCTATACACTGTACCCTATACACCAAGGGCTTTGCAGAGCATTGTCATCCCTCTCTCTGTGTGCAGACTATCTCTGGTGCAGCCAGTCTTAGTGCTGACAGAGACCCTCAAAGTCTCAGGTCTTGTTCAGCAATCACCTTCAATGTCAATAAAATATGACTCAAATGGGCCCATTGCCAAACTGATGGCCACAAAACACAGGCAGGGACAGGATGCCGTGCTTGGACAAGCTCGAGGGGTGGGCGCTCTGCTCTGCTCTGCTCTGCTCTGCTCTGCTCTGCTCTGCTCTGCTCTGCTCTGCTCTGCTCTGCTCTGCTCTGCTCTGCTCTGCTCTGCTCTGCTCTGCTCTGCTCTGCTCTGCTCTGCTCTGCTCTGCTCTGCTCTGCTCTGCTCTGCTGAGACCCACCTGGAGCACTGCATCCAGCTCTCAGGTCTGTGCTATTAAAAAAAGTACAGACCTGTGTGCTGGTTTAGAGTACAGTGGCTGGGGTAGAGTTAATTTTCTACACAGTTGGCTTTCTTCACAGTTATGTGGCTGTGTTTTGAGTTTGTGCTGAACACAGTGTTAATAACATAGACATGTTTTTGTTATTGCTGGGTGGTAACAAAGAGCCAAAGCTTTTTCTGCTTCTCATACTACCACACTGGTGAGAAGACTTGAGGTGCAGAGGAGGCTGAGAGTAGACATAGCCAAGACAGGTGACCAAACTCATCAAACTGATTCCAGACCATATGAAATCATGCTCAGTATATAAAGTGTGGAGAAGGAGGTGGGGCGACATTTGGAGTGATGGTATTTGTCTACCCAAGTAACCATTATGTGTGATGGATCCCTGCTCTCCTGAAGATGGCTGAACACCTGCCTGTCCATGGGAAGCAGTGGATTAATTCCTTGTTTTGCTTTGCTTGCATGCGTGGCTTTTGCTTTTCCTATTAAACTCTCTTTATCTCAAGCCATATGTTTTCTCAGTTTTACTGCTCCAATTCTCTGCCCAATCCCACTAGGGAGAGTGGCTGCCTGGGGCTTGGCTGCTGGCTGAGGCTAAACCCCTACAGCCTGTCAGAGAAGTGGTGGATGCCCCATCCCTGGAAACATCAACACCAGGTTGGACAAGGCCCTGAGCCACCTGCTCTGGTTGAAGATGTCCCTGCTCACTGCTGGGGCGTGGAACCAGATGCTCTTTACAGGTCCCTCCCAACCCAAGCCATTCTGATCCCATGATTCAGTAAGTGAGAATCCTTTTGTTTTCTCCTGCTTTACCAACACTTTGGAAATACCTCCATGGATAGGAACAGCCAGGAGCTCAATGAGCTCCTATTTTCCAAGAGCCCCAGATAAAATATTACTCAAATGGCTTTTATTATTTATTAATCATCAGAATATGAGGAGTAACAGCAGGGTAATTTGATTGTAGCCTGTTATCAGAACTTTCCATTGCTTTTGCAGGTTTCTAGACAGCAAGTAGAGGTGAAAGAAGCATATATGTATGTATATTTAATCTATATGTGAAAGTCAGTATATAGATGACTGTAAACAAAAACAAGATTAGGGTAGTAGAGTCAATGGGACAATATTTTCACATGTATGAAGAAACCCCACAGAAAAATGCCCTATGGCGTTGAAAATGGCTCTGGAAGAAGCAGCTTTATACTGTTATAGGACAAGTTAGCATACTGTTTGCAAACTCTCCCTTCTAATTTCTTTTGCTTGTAAGCATTCAAGTAAATGAAAGTATGTCTCACTCTAGGGAAAAACTCTGCATTTCTGAAGCTGAGCACGTGTTCTGATGCTTAGGGAAGGATCTGAGTGTCCTGGCACTGTTCACCAGTGCTGCACTTAAAGATAAAAAAAAAAAAAAAAAAAAAAAGAGAGAGATAAATATATTGAAAATGGATGCTGAGAGAAAAACATGCTTGAGGTGGAGAAAGGCTTTTATCTAACTTTTGTGGCCTTCGTGGAATGTTGGCTGCTTATTTGCAGAGAGAAGAATTCACTCCTCTGAAAGTTCTTACTGACTCCTCTGTTCCCATCTTGCAACCCCCGCTCTGCACATTTCTCCTGAGGAGGGAGAGGGCTCCACCCCATAGGCCTTTTCTCTCATACCTAAGGGGCAGCATGAAGACAGAAAGAGCTAAAACTTGCCTTTTTTTGGTTCTTCTTGACCACTGGCAAGTATGTTCACAGTTTTTTTTAACTTCCCCAGGGCAAAAGCAAAGTAAGGGCCTTTGATTATCTTGGAGATAAGGAGACGCAGACCCACAGGACCAGACTACAGCCAGCTCACCCAGCTGGAAGCCTCCCCTGCAGCACTACTGAATGTGTCAAAGACAAGAAGAAAAGCTTATTAATTTCAAGCACTGTGCAAATGAGGGTCCAGATGCAAAGGCTTAGCTCTTAAGCTTCCTCCCTCCTACTCTTCTAGATCCTTGAAATGGAAAAAGACATAGGAAAACTAAACCCATTTGAGATAAAAACCACAGCTTATTGTTTGGGACAGCATCAGAGCTTTCTCCATCTTTAAAATGGGAATTCTGCAGAATGAATTGTCCCTGATGTACATCCAGACACAAACATGGCTGTTGGCTCTTTTTGCACCCTTTCTGCCCTTGAATTGGCAGCTGCAGGTCAGAAGAGGGAAAGAACCCACCCTAGAGGCCAGGCAGAAGATCTGAGATGTGCTAGACGGGACAAGGAAATGGGATGTGCCAAAGCTACCGTAGATTGAGAGCTTCAGGTTGGTGCAGCCAACAGGTTCCCTGCAGGATGGAGAAGCATGAGGTTAATTAATGGAAATGTCACAGCAGGTAAACAAGTCTGGAGGAGATATACCTGGCCCTACAGGCAGCTGTAGATGGGGATTGAGATGTTGGCACAACAAAGCATTGAGGGGCAGCACCTGCAGGGCACAACCATGCTCTACCCTGTCCATATGCCCCAGGGACCCCTTTGCAGGTCTGAGCCCTCCAGACTCAGTCACAAAAACAAGGCAGGAATATAACTGTGGTTGCCCCAAGGTCTGCAGCAGGGTGCTGATGGAAATGGGGTAACCAGCAAGGGGTGGTTGGAGGGGACAGGAATGCAGAGCAGCTGGTGGAGCCAAGAGGAAGACAATCAACCCCTGGAACAGTCCCTGCAGGCTCCCATCCCTCCCTTCTCCAAGAGAGTGTGTGAGCACTGCTTTCCAACATGGGCAATGCCGGAGAGTTTCAGCCTTGTGAACTCTGGTTTTCTATTTGTTTTTTTAAGACCCCATAGATGTTCTTTCCAAATTTCCATGGACAGCAAGCCCCAGGGTGGAGATGACAGCATCTCTCAGCATGCTCAGGACAGGTGGGAAGGCTTCTCCAGACTTGTTCACCTGTCTGGGAAATTTGCAATTACCCTCTCAATGATTCAGGCTCCTGCAGGAAAGTTCAGCCTCTTCCTTTCTACATATGAGTGCCCAGAGGAGTTTTCAGGATTGGTGCAAGGGTGTTCCCCTGCCCAATTCTGCTTCACACTCACCACAAAGCAGTATCCAGAGCTCACAACCTACCGGTGCACACAGCAGAGTGAGACATTACATGTGGCACACAAGCCCTACAAGAAGTTTTTCAGAGGAGCATCTCTTTGTTAGGAAGTTGGAGGCGGAGATGCTAAGGGAGGATCCCCTGCCCCTGACCCTCTCTGGACCTTTTCTCCCAAGATTCCTTCTCCTATTCAGCCACCCAAGCCTCCTGGCCATGCCTTGGGCTTGGTACTTATGCTGCAGTTTGGTTTTGTTCCTCTGGATCTGTTCATATTTAATGTGGGAAGAGTCATAAAAAGGCCAAATTCAGCCTCAGCAAAGCAAGGTCCAATGCAATTCACTTGGCCCTCCCTGTTTCCTAATGGAAAGTCTTCTTGTGGTCAGTTTTGAAGGTCTCAGGCTGGATCTGAGCCATGCATCTTCATCTACGCCTTGCTGGGCCTGCATTTTAGTTACTAGCAGAAGGTCTTGGAGATGAGCCCACAGAGACCACCCAAGGTATGGCAATGAGTGAGAGCATTGTAAACTCAGCTGATAGCAGCTGATATTGTGCCATTCAGCATGGTACATGGTGTTGGTGCCCCTAAGCCAGGAATGGTGTGAGACCAGAGAGCTTCCTCCTCACCCTCACTCACCTTCTGCAAAATGCTATCTGTCCCCACCGTGGCTTCTGCAGAAATACAAGAGTAAAATACCCTTTACTCTGAGGGTCTGGTGAATCCACCAGCAGCTCTGTGTACTCCAGCTCCTTCACTCTGCTGCCAATGCCTGCCTAACAGAGACGGCTCATCCCCAGGAATGGGGGTAGCTGTTAGTCCCTCCTTGATGGTCACCCACCCCACAGAGCTGATCCTGTGGGTGAGGTGAAGGTGAAACACTGGGGATGTTGTGTTAGGCTGAGGTCTCTCAGAGCACACCCCATGCTACCTTATCCCAGTGGTGCTGGCACCCACACCACCTCAGCCACACCAGAATGCTGGAAACAGGGATGTCTTGTGCAGCAAGAAGAACCTAAAATTCCAGCTCCCAACACAGAAACTATTCCTGGGACTGAGCAATATGGATACCCCAGTCACAGCCCCGTCAATAAAGAATTATGTTCCACAGATTGCTGCTTTGGAGGGGGGTAACAATCACTTCAGGTTTCAACTGAATCCTGATGGGTCCTTTCCTTCCAACTCAGCACCTTCTATGATCTCTGTGAGATCATGAATCTCTGAAGACCCCAGCACATACCACCACCCCTGTGGACAGCTGGAGGACTGTACCTGTAGCTGGTAGCTTGAAAAGGCTCAGATATTCTGCACACTGACCCCAGAATGGAAGGTGTAAGGTGACCTGAACAGCCAGGTACACAAACTCTTGGAAATTCAAACCACTAAGGTCACAGTCGTCACACTCCTTAGGCCCTTGAATCACAGCTGAAGTAGCATTGTAATGCACTTATAATTTATTCATCAGCTGAATGGGAGCAGCAGGCATTGTGACAGCACTCTTTTATCAAGCCCTTGTGATGGACTTCATCCATTTTAAAAGAGCAAACTGGAGCCAAAAGGCAAAAAAAAGAAAAAAAAAAGCCAACTTTATTCAAATTAAAACAAGCAGAAAAAAGGCCAAATCAAAATAGGGAAAAAGAATAAGCTCCACTAAAGATCTAGTTTTCTCTTAATTTTTCTTCTCCTTTGCTCTGAATCTTCCAAACTTTGCATTACCCTGCTGGTGGCTACTTTGATGTAGGAGGCTCCTGTTAACCCAGATGCTGCTGACTGATGCTCAAAAGCATCTTTTCATCCCTGTGATGAGTTCTGCCTGAGGATGAGCTTGCCCCATTTTTAGATGAAATAGAGCCAGAAGGAGAATTGTGGACAGATTTTATTCTCAAAGATTGACAATTACTTCCCTTGAGTACTCTGATGCTCTGCTCCCCAGATAGAGGAACTTATGTAGGTATCAGTGTGAAGGTGAGGGCCCTTGTGGAACTGTTCTTTTGGTGTTTTTTGTTTGGGGTTTTTTTTGACGTGAGACTCACCCCATGCACTAATAATGCATTGTTCACTTGGGCAGCAGACCAGATAATCACATTTTTATTTTCCTCACTAAATGCTTAGGGAGTTTTATGGGAAAATCTTTCTTTGGCATCAGGGTTTTTGTGTCAGGGCTGAGATCTGTTATGATGGTGCTTGTCTGTCGTCTGGTCTGGGACTGAGGTATCTAGTGTAAATAAAAGTAACTCCAGATTCCTCTGTTACTGCCCCTCCAGGGCAGCAAAACCAGCCTGCAAACCCCAGGTGCTATTTCCCCTTGTTCCATAGGCAATGTTTGCTGCCGCTGTGGGAATGATGGGCTGCCAACACCTCTGTGGCCTCTGCTGGAGATTTGCACCCAGCCAGGGCAATGGCACTCCAGGAAGGAGACAGAGGAAATAATCTTGGCCCTTCTCTCTGTCTTCTATACCCCTACAGTGGTCTTGGTAAGAAAAAGCTGGGTAAAATTTGGGCGGTGGGGAGACCTATGAGGTCTTGAAGAGGAAGAGGAGCTGAGTCCAGAGCTGAACCACACTGACCTAGGAGCACGTGAATTTCCACTTTGGGCAGTCTGAAGGACAAATACAAAAGAACTGGTTGGACAAATATATCTTAAGCTGTTTAGGACCAACTTTGGGGCAGGACAGTGATGAAGTGGACCTGCAGGTGTCCAGCTCTGTTTAAATACAGCCCAAGGAATAGCTGTGCTTGTTCCTTGAGCTACAAAGGGCTCCTGGTGGGGTAGCTGTAGGCTAAACAGAACTCCTACTGCCTGCCTAATATTCTTCATCACTTCACCATCTGACTTGCTGGGGATAAGAAGGTGTTAAAGTCCAGCCCAGAGTCCCCAGGATCCCTGCTGATGTTTCACCAAAGCACAGGAGTAGGAAAGAGGCAGGAGGAGAAGAAAAGGGGTTGATGGAATTGGATTTTATCCCAGGGGAATCCAGTTCTCCTGCAGAAGGAACAGGTATCTCATCCTTTGAGCCACTCAGGATAGAAATTAGATAAAGCAGTGAAAAGTATCACATGAGAGGAATCTGTCCTGAGAATGGAGTCACACAGGCACTCCCACATCTTCCCACCTCTTGTCCTCTCTCTCTGACAGCTCATGGAGCAGTAACCCTCTAATGTGACACCAAGAGAGGTTTGCATTTTCAAAGCTTCTGCTGTTGCTAAGCAGAGGAGTTAATTCTCAGTTTGTCATACTTTGTGAACACAGCTCACAGGAAGAAAGAAATAAATGAGGAAGAGAGATATTAAAACCAGCTGATAATAACAAAGCAAAGAACCTAGAAGTTTTGAAGTCAGATTTAACCTATTGCACTGGTGGCACCTTTAGGTCCAGTTTACAGTGACAAGTTCTGCTGCGGGGGACTGGATTAATGGTATGTGCAGCCTCCTCCTCCCTCAGTGAGACTTGTCCTTCCTGGAGACCCATGTTCCCACATGAGACCCTATTTCTTGTTCTGTGAACCCAAAGAACAAACTGATTAATTCAGGTGAAAATAAAAGAAAATATTAAGAAGGAACAATACTGTTTGTGGCAGAGCACACCCCATGTAAAGTGCTGCCTGCAGGTGAGCTGCGACCACCCATGGGAGAGCAGCTGAGGGAGGAGGAGAAGAAGGCTTCATCCTTTCATTATGATATATCAGAGGTGATTGGAGGGGAGAAATGCCATATGAAAAATCAAAAAAGTTATGCTAGCCTCAGGGCAGCCTGGGTTCAGGGGAACGGGACACCAGGCAGAGCAGCGGAGCCTCCCTGAAAGCACAGGCAGAAATGCAGGCAGGAGCCTTGGAGGGGGCTGCCAGGCAGCACAGGCTTCAAAATGCTCTGTTGCTTCAACAGTTTCTGTTTTCTTTTAGTGCTGAATGTTTTTGCAGGAAAGGGAAAAAAATCAGAGGGAATAAAGACCAATACCTTTTCTGAAAGCAGACACGATGGAAAATTTGCAGTCTGCTCTCTTGAATACACTAGGGCTTGCTTTACTTTTTGCCTTGCATGATTACATCTTGCATTAACATTCAAGACAGGCATCAGGCAGAGATAAATCCTGAATAACTCCAAACTTTGCTTCTTCCATCTCTTCCAGCATGAGGCAGGTTGAGACAAAGCCTGTGCTGGAGGCTGGCTGCAAAAAAAGATGTTTTGAGAGCAGTACAGTACCAAAAGAGCTTGGCTGCTGTACATTTTTTTCCAAGCATGAGCAAATCCATGTTTTACCAGCAAGCCGGGATGCCCTATTAACAGAGCAGGTCTTTGCTGGCTGGCATCAGCACAGAAGTCACAGCATGAGTTATGTCCATCAGCTAAGGACAACTTAAGAAGCATGTGAAGATCCATGAATATGTCCTGAGGAGTGCAACAAAGGTGGTGAAAAGTCTGGATGAATGTCTTTTGAGGAACAGCTGAGGACTTTGGGCTTATCTAGTCTAGAGAAAGGGGGCTCAAGGTAATGCTCTCTACAGATTCCTGAGGAGGGGAAGTGGAGAGGGAAGTACTCAGCTCTTCCAGGTATCCAGTGATAGGACACATGGGAATGGTTCAAAGATGTCCCAGGAGAGGTTTAGACTTGGCATCAGGAAGCATTTCTTTGCAGAGTGGGTGGACAGAATAGGCATCCTAGTGAGGTGGCTAATGCCCCCAGCCTGTCAGTGTTTAAGGGACATTTGGATAATGCCATGAACAACATTCTTGAACTTTTGGTCAGCCCTGAATTGGTCAGGCAGTTGAATTGGATGATTGCTGTAGTCCCTTCCAGCAGAAACAGTCAATTCTTTTCTGTTCTATTCCACTGACATAAATAAAAAGAACATGGGATCGAACTTCCACCAGAAAACACACACCATGGTGCTGCCCGGCCTGCAAGGAGTTTCTCTGAAAAATAGTGTTTCATGATCCAGCCCTCCAGCCCCCCACTGAGGAAGTGAGAGCTGAATTAAACAGCTTTCAGTAAATCTGAGCTCAGTCCAAGGTGGTGAAGAGTGAGCCACAGCCACTGACCTGTTCCAGTGGCTGACCTGTCCCTGTAGGGGAGCACACACTTTATTTCAGTAATCAGTCAAGCTCCTGACGAATGAAGGATGTTGCTCCATATTATCCCCCTGGCACTGAGCAAGAATTCATCCCACCTCCATGAGAAGATTGATGCCAGTCCCCACAGGGACATTGTGCAGGGTGAGATGGGATTTTGCAACAGCTGGAGTATTTTATAGCTCGGAGGCAATCAGAAGCCCTGGACCAGGTACCACCAACAGTGCTGGGGCACCTCTGGACAGGGTAACGGGGGCGACTCTGGGGAAAGCTCAAGAGGCAGGAGAAGGGCAAGCAGAGCAGTCTCAGGGACAATGGAAAGCATGCCTTGCTTTTCGCTGGAGAACAGCAAATTTGTCCTGGGAGCAGCTGGAGCTTGGGGAAAACTGTCTGCTTCCTGCTCACCTCCCTGGGCCAAGGTCTGCAGAAGGAGCCAGAGCCAAGGTTGCCAAGTGTCAGGGAGACACTTCAAGGTCCCCCTGCAGTGCAGGCTGCCCAGCTGCATGATCTCCCACCAGCACACAGGGCCCTGGCTGTCAGT
This sequence comes from Geospiza fortis, assembly GCF_000277835.1. Lineage (NCBI taxonomy): Eukaryota > Metazoa > Chordata > Aves > Passeriformes > Thraupidae > Geospiza > Geospiza fortis. The sequence continues at coordinate 295,264 of NW_005054378.1, read as the reverse complement.
CCTGTGCCTTTGGGAAAGTCCATGGCTTTGGGAAGTGTAGGAGATTGATCCAGTGGTCACCCATGTCTACAGGATTGTCGTCGGGATGGGAAAGCCTGGGAGGTGATGGGGGCAAAGAAGTTTAAAGCCATGTAATGACATAGGGATGATGGGACACATCATCCAACCTGTTTGTCCAAGGAGCAGGTGCCCCTGTGAGGTGGCCTGAGCCCTGCCATGAGCAGAAGGATGAAAGAAATGCCAAGCAGAAATGGGTCATCCTCTTCCTGGACAATTACTGTTATTTTTCTTTCTTTATTTTTTAAATGAATATTATTTATGTTATTCATTAAATACTCACTAAGGAACAGGTGCTGGCTCATGTTTACTGGTTGATAGATCTCTACACTTCTGCAAGCATTTTTCACCCTTAGCCAAGCCAGGGAATGGCATGAAGGCTGGAGAAGGTTTGTTCTGGTGTGACTACATCACACATCTGTGGAGAATGTGAGAACAACATGTTGGGGTGAGGGATGGCAGCTGTCTATTTGTGTCCTACTGCAGCTTTGGAGCTGCTGCAGGATTTCTATGGGGCCCTGAATCATGTGAGTTCACTCCTCAGAAACCATGCTCTGTACAAAAACATCTGCTTTGTGACTGTGGGTGCATGTCAGTGGGCGAACCATGCCCTGTTGTACCCACTCATGACCTGTGACTATCTAGACAGGCTGGATGGATAGACCAATTGTGTGAGGTTCAATAAGGCCAAGTGCCAGATCCTGTCCCTGGGTCACAACTCCTGCAGCTCCAGGTTTGGGGTAGAATGGCTGGAAAGCTGCCCAGTGAGAAAGGACCTGGGACTGCTTGATAAGAGCTGAACATGAGACAACAGCAGTTTGCCCAGGTGGACAAGAAGGCCAGTGGTATCCTGGCTTGGATCAATAATAATAAAAGCAGCAGGATTAGGGAAATGATCCTTGCCCTGTACTTGGCAGTGGTGAGGCACCTCAAGTGCTGTGTCCAGTTCTGGGCCCCCAAATCCAGGAAGGAGATTGAAGCGCTGGAACAACTTCAGAGAAGGGCAATGGAACCAGTGAAAGGTCTGGGATCCACGTCTTGTGAGGAGCAGCTGAGTGATCTGGGGGTATTTAGCCTGGAGAAGAGGAAACCCAGGAGGTCTTTTCACTGTCTGCAGCTCCCTGACAGCAGGGTGCAGCTGCGGGTCAGTCTCTTTTCCCAGGCAGCCAATGACAGGAGGAGGGGATATAGAATCACAGAATCACAGTTTAAGCTGAGTTGGCAGGGAACCACCAGCACCATGGAGTCCAGCTCCTGGCCATACACAGGGAACCCCAAGAGTCACATCCTGTGCCTGAGAACATTGTCCAAATGCTTCTTGGACTGTGTCTTTGCACAGTCTGTTCAACTGCCCAACTACCTTCTGGTGAAAAACTTTTTCCTGATATCCAAACTAAACCTCCCCTGACGCAGCTTGATGCCATCCCCTCGGGTCCTGTAACAGAGATCAGTTCCTGCCTGTCCTCTGCCTCTCATGAGGAACTGCAATGAGGTGTCCCCTCAGTCTCCTCCAGGCTGAACAGGCCAAGTGCCCGTGGCTGCTCCTCACACGGAGGAGCCACCCCCTAGAACATTCATCATCCTTGAGGCCCTCCTTTGGACACTTGCTAATGGCTTAATACCTCAAACTGTGTCAGGGAAGGCACAAGGTGGACATTAGGAAGAATTTCTTCACAGACAATGGAATGGGCTGCTCAGGGGGGTGATGAGGCCATTGTCTCTGGAGCTGCTTAAGCAAAGACTGGACGTGGCAGTCAGTGGTAGTGTTGGGTCATAGGTTGAACTATGATGCTGTCACAGATCTTTTCCAAACGGCTTGATGCCGTGATTTTGTAATCCCCCGCTACACCACAACCCTGCGTCCCGCTGCCACCCCCACTTCCCCCCCTGACTCCTCCTCCTGGGCGGCCACAGCGCCGGCGAGCGCGGCCCCTTTAAAGGCACGCGGCGG
>NW_005054378.1:256279-292725 GCF_000277835.1 Geospiza fortis | reverse complement strand
CGCCGCTGCGCTGCCAATCTGCTCCTTCAGCCCCAAAGAGGTTCCCCGGGGGAACCTCGGCCCGGCGTGAGAGCTCTCCCCTTCCGCCCCGAGTTGCCCCCTGGGCTCTGCGCTGTGTGTGTATTTCACAGAATTGTTACGGTTGGAAGGGACCTCTGGAGATCATCTAGTCCCGTATTTCCATATCCTTTTAGTACCTGACGGGAACTTAGAGGAAAGATGGGGTAAGACTATTTACAAGAGCGTTTAGGGACAGAACAAGGGGGAATGGGTTCAAACTCAAAGAGAGTAGGTTTAGCTTAGATATTATGGCGAAATTGCTGATTATGAGGGTGTCGAGGCACTGGCACAGACTGCCCGCAGAGGTTGTGGATGCCCCATCCCTGGAAGTGCTCAAGGCCAGGTTGGATGGGGCTTGGAGCAACCTGGAATAGTGGAGAGTGTCCCTGCCCTGGGCAGTGGGGGTGGAACTAGATAATCTTCAAGGTCTCTTCCCACCCAAACATTTTGTGATTCTGTGATATTTATTTCAAAGTAAGGGGCTTCCAAGCCATCCCTTGGTAGCTTCACTCATTGATGGCTAATTCAGGGTAAAGGCAGTGTTTTCCTCAGGTCTCCATGGGCTTCACGGCTGTTTGGCACAATTTTTTTTCTACTCCTGTGTTCTTCCTCTCCACACTTTAAGAAGGCAGCCTTCAAAGGGCTGCAGCAACACATAATGGGTGAAGGTAGATTCAATTCCTTTCTCAGCCTTCCTGTTAATGCAAAAAAACTTTTGTGGTTGCTGTTTCCACTCTTGTGAATACAGCAAATAAGAAATCTGGCACAGCCATCTCAGAAGAGAACTGAAGGGAGTGTACTTAAATTATCAAAACAACTGGAGGAGGAGGAGTTGCACTTTTTTCTTAAAACAGGCAATTGGAAAACCTTTGTTCCTGCAGAAGATGTGTGGCATAGGCACACTCCTCTGTGCTTGATATCTGCTTGATCTCTGGCAAAATATTGTCCCCATGAGCTTGCTTCTCCCAGCAGTTAACTGTTTTAGTTGTGGCTCCTGCATCTCCCATTTCATGCCCTTTGGCTTCTCTCAAACTGAAAAAAAAAAAATGGATGATGTCTTTGACTAACATGCACTTTGCCTCTTGGTCTGGTCAAGGTTTAAGAGCTTTGTTCCACAAAACCAAAATAACCTGTAGCTTGGGGAATAATAGATTTGAGTCATGTTCAGTTTGGCTTCATTGTTTGGAAGTAAAGGAAGGCTTTGGCATAAGACTTGCCTTTTGTAATGAGTTGGCTGGCTTACTCACATAGGTGTGATAGGTGTATTCTTAGACTCACCTCCATTATTACTTATTCAGGAAGTCGCTGGAGCCTTTAGTTGGTAACAGTGTCATCTTTACATCCGAATGGTCTGGTGACCTCTTCCTGCACTTACATTACTCATCCATTTTTTTGTCAAAGAAATCATGACTGATTGAAATAGTTTTGTTTGGTTGGGGAGCTCTCTGGACTGCATATTTGCAGTTGTTCCTGGAAAGAAGCTGAAGCTGCCTGAGAAGTAATTTGGGATGTGTGTGAACAAGTGTAGATTTAGGCAAGGCTCCCAGTTGCCTTACCTCAGCACTATGATTGGGTTTTTGGGTATTTGATGTCCTATTTACTGTGCCTTTCTTCTAAATTCTTTTGACCAGCCCCATGATAGTAGTTTGAGCATGGGAAGATGAGGTCTCATGATGCTTCCACCCCTCCCCAGCAGTGGGACTCCCTTCAAGTGCCATGGCAGAAATCTCTCCTGTGTTGTTTCTGTCTCATCTTTCCTCCATGAGGAGCCCCTGCATGGAGGATTTTTGTAGTGTCTGGTCTTTGGTTATGCATCTTGACTTCTGAGACACAGAAGAAGGAATCCTGTGAGAAGTGGTATTCTCGGCTCTCTTTGTCTTAGGTCTTCCCATGTGTTAGACTCTGATTATGGAATCATTTGGAGATAAAAATAATACCCTAACATTATTTGATGGGTGACTCCTGCAATATATTAATTGTACGTGCTCCTCTGAACTAGTGCTCACCTTGCATGTGTTTCATTTTCCGTATTTCTTAACTTGATGAAATATTTAGCTTCATCTTGTTTTGTGTTTTCCATTCAGTAAGGTTAGGAAAGTGGGATTAGAAAGTTGCAATTACAGGATGTAATTTTTTTAACTTTGTGGCAGTGAGTTTGGGAAATGTGTTCCACTGGAAGTGTAGTTTAACGGCAGGAACTTGAGACAAAGTATACAGGCTTCTAGTTAAGCTAGAGCACAAATACTTCAAGGAGAACTTGTGGTTAAGGTGACTTTAATAAAGAAGGTGTTAGGGATGTTGATTGGGGAATACTATTGCTTGATTTGTGTTTTGGGCGCCCTTAGAGGTGGTCACATCAACTTTTGGCACCTTGTTTATTCTTGGAGAGATACTACCTTTCTCTCTGGGTTGTTGGAGTAGTAGAATAAACTGAAATGAGGGAGGTGCTCTCTGCGCCTCCTTGACAGAAGCTACTGTCTAAAGCTGGTTCAACAGATTCTGGTTTCAGCTGCAAGTCCTGTAGCTCTAACATCTGAAAAATTGAAGCAGAGAACAAGTCCCCTTGAATATTTGTTTAAATGGTAGATTGTCAACATGCTGGCTATAATCAAGCCAGGGACTTCTTAAAAATTCAAGTACAGTGTCTAAGCATATTTTATCAGCTAATATAGCATGCCCAGATCTGCTGCAGTGCTTCAGAGTTTAGGACTGCCATCTAGATCAGCCTCCAGGAGCAACAGCTATATGAACAGCAGCTTGTATCAGCAAGGAAACATGCAGCTGCCCCCCACTCCATTCATGTGATTGCCTGAAGGTGGACGTCTGAAGTGCAAGTAGCATCAACCTTTGTCTTACCTAGTTGACAATATGGTTATCCCAGTCACAGCCCCATCAATAAAGAATTGCTATATTATTCAGTCATGCTGAATAGCATTGTAACATTTTGAGCAACTCTTAAAGTTCCTGACTACCATCCTCAAGGAAGGAGTTGAGCTATTCCATGCACTGGTTACCTCTCTTCTTTGCTGGCAAGGGAAAAACAGTTCAGGGATAGTGATGTTAAGTCCTTCAAAGAGGTTGTGATAAGATCAAATATCTGTCCCTCAGCTGGTGGCAGTAAGAAGTTGCCAGTTTGACTAAAGTTCTAGCAGAATCACTTTTGTTGGGCCACAGGTATTGAGCTGCACTAGGTGAAATTGGTTTTGTTCCCGGACTCACTCATGAAGTGCAAAGGTGAAATGTGTGTAGACCTTGTTGTCTAAAGTGTTGCTTACATCTGATTCACTTGCTGAGTTTTTTAAGCGATAAAGGGAAGATTTTTCTCAGAATGAAATGCTTTGTGTCCTGTTGGTGAAGATAGAACCCCCTGCCACTCCTACAGTGTCCAGGTCACAGATAGTGACAATTGCTTCCTTCTTAGCTGAGCTTTGAAGGACATGGTGTGATAAGTTGGGTCTTTAGATCAGATTCCACTGGGCTATGTGGTAGTTCTGAATTGCTCTGGAAGTGATGGAAATGTGTCTGGTTTTGCAGGCAGTGCCTGAGCAGCAGAGAACCAGAATGTGCCACAACCTGCGGAACTAAGCGTAAGCAGTTCATCAATGCCACCTTTATGCCATAGGCATCTTCGGTTCCTCTGAAAGGGTGCTTTGCTACATGGCAGAACTTCTTTATCTTTAATTTTGGCAGCTGATACATAATGGGTACGACCACAAGAGAGGTTATTATGCTGTAATCTGGGGCTGATAGGTACTATGTGGGCTAGATCTCAATGGCTGAGGGCTGTGCATGGTGAAATCTTTACCATCTCAGGTGACCATTCTTCCCTGTCTTGAAATCCAGTGTCTTTCTTTCATGCTTGAGCCTTCAGAACCTGGAGATTGATGAACCTCTGCCCAATGCTTTGATCGAGCAGTGGATACTTGCAGGGCTGTTAGAAAGTGTTTCCTGATGGCCTGCTTGAGGTCCTGAATGTTTGGTGCAATTGTACCTTAGCAAGAAAGTTTTTAATTGTTTTGAGAAAGATCGGTCTTCTGATTTTTTTTAGTTGCATGGTATTGCAGTTGTGCTGAGAGCCAGGGTTTCAGGGAAGATACAAGTGAAAAATTATACAAATGGAATCTTCATTAGCACTGCTCAGAAGCATGATTTGACCAAGCACACTGTGTCAAGAAGCATTTTTAATGTAGAAAAAAAGTCAATATTAAAAGCTCCTTCAGAGGTGATTCAGGCTGGGTAAATTAAAATGAATATACCTAGCATGAAAGAAAACAAGAAAAATTAACTACATTGTTAGAGTTACTGTTTCATAGTTCTTAAGGCAGTTTATTTTATAAGGTACTTTTCCTACTTGAAGGAACAAGCCTTGACGCATGAGTTGGAAGGGGAGAAAAACACCAAGCATTATGATTAGTTTTGTCAAGTAATTTAGGGGCTAAATACTTGTCAAGGCATTGTTATCCATGCTTTTTGTAATTCATTAGCCCTGTACTGTCTAGAGTTCTGTATTGTATCTCAGCTTCTTTCAGGTGGTTTGATTTCAAAGTAACTTGCAAAATGCATTAAGATTTCAGAGCAGGAAATAGATGGAGAACCAATCGGTTACCAATAACTGATGGCAAAAATGACTGCCAAGTTTAAAAGTTTGGTGTTGTGGTCTACTTCTTGTGACACTTAAAATTAAGCAAATAGAAGTTTTCTTAGCAGTTAGAAGTACATAACTGATAGAACGTTTAATTACTCAAAAATATCCTTAATGCCAGGATGAAAATGTGAGGTACTCTCAACACAAAAACTGCCTTCCATGGGCTTCTGCATTGCAAGGTCCTACAGAGTTTCTCTCTGTGTATTTTGTTGCCCTTAGGTATCATTGATGCTAATAAGCAGTGGTTTGGTGCAGCAAAGGGACAAGGTATTGCAGGTGAATGGGGCCCTGCTTGCTCCAGGTCTATGGAGCTCCTGTTCAGTCTCAAAAGCCAAGGACCCTCTAAGCTGTCAACAGGCAGGAAGCAAAAGACTTCTTCCAATGTTGGTTCATGGATCAAAAGCACAGATATGGTCCCAGACTCTCAGGCCTGGGAAAGTACCTCGTTGCTCCTCACTCTGCTGTTGCAGACAGGTTTTTTGATGGCTGTGCCTCTGGACTACACTGGGTACTCACCCATCCTGTAACCTGCTCTGGACATTATGTATTCTCAGGAGGAGATGGGCTAAGTCATGGTGACAACTAGCCCCCAGTCTTCCCTTGGGATCCTCTGATCCAGGTAGGACTGTGGTGTGTGCTGAGTACAGATAGTGGTTTCCAGTTCTGATACTGCCTTAACATAGGAGATCATGTGCAGCTGGGTCCTGTTGTACAGCAAGAGGAGAGCTATAGAACAGCCTAACTCTTCTATCCCATTAGAATAAAACAGAAAAGTTTCCATATCAGTAAACTAAGCACTGTTCATTTGCCTAATTTTTGTTCAGTGGTCCTTTGATAAGGTAAAATAGGACTTGAGTTTTAGGGGTTTTTTCTCAGGTAACAACGCAAGGAACTGTGTCTCTTCTGTCTGTTCAAGAGATAGTAACTAAAAATGTGTAGACTTATATGTGGTTCATATTATAGGAATTAATGGAAAGTTTTGACTATATAGTGTTAGAAGAGTGGGGTTTTTAAAATTTTTTCTTTGTGTATAAATCCTTTAGATCCAGTATTGCAGTGATGTTGTCCCAGTGTCTGAGGCTTTTACACATCTGTAACTTTTCAAAACACAAGTATGTTTTTACCTTGCTGTTTCTGAAGTCACTCTTATGCTGGAGAGCCTTGCTATTTTATATGTTAATGTATTAACACAGGGTACCTTCTCTTTAATAGCACTTTAGGTCTACTATACAATGCTTGTTTTGCATCTGGAGGGTAGGAAATGCCAGGAAAAAATGCTTGCAGAACCTTAACTCTGATCTTTGATGTGCAATTTTGTTGTGTGGTTTATGGCATATTCATCAGGTGTTCAGGGTAATTAATAGTATGGGCTAAATGATGGAGGTTTTATGCTGAACTTAGATGTAGCTGAGTTCAAGTTGGAAATGTCACAGTTACACATTCTCTGCAGTGTGGATGGACTAGAGATGATGTGACTCATAAATACAGCTGCTCTTATGATTTGGGCTGCATGTGATCAGATATGTACATACACACATGCATGTACACAAAACTAGTCAGCTGTTTCCAGAATGCTGATTCATTTTTAGACTTAGTGTTTTTATCCAGCGGTATGAGTTAGGGGAATTGAAGTTAATTTTGCTAAGCTTTTGTGGTAGTGACTTGCTGAGAACATCCCATCTCACCAGGCCAGTTTGATAGTAATAACTTTGGCATTGTGTACCCACCTTTGAAGCACTAGTAGCCAAGAGTAACTAAATTGATTGATTGGTTGCCTGTCGTCACAGTTGCTGAAATATTTAAAATGCATTTGCCCAAAGTGGCTTACAAAGACTAGAAAAATGAGAGCTACTAAATTGCTGTGTGTTTAGGATATTTTGGAATCTTGCTTGACTTGAAGAAATGTGACCTCAAGACTTCCTGGGTGTTTATTTTAAATTGAAGCTTCTACCCAGAGAACAACAAGAACATAAAGGGGCTGAATGTTAAATGGGTGACACTTGGAGGCATCATAGTATTTGTGGTTTAGAAAGAGAAGGCTGCCTGGCAGGCAGGCTGTACCTTACTACTTAAGGTTTCAGTACTAAAAGCATGACATATGTTCCTTTTGGACTGCTTTGTTGTCTTAAAAATTGTGCAGGTAATTTTGATATTCAGGTTAATAGGTTTTGTTTGAGAAATCCAAGTTGATAGAAGTAAGGACATGTTTGCAGTAGCTTCGTGACTCTTCCCTTAGTTATGTATCCTAGTTAAGTATTTAAAATATATGTTTTAATGTTCATTGTAGCAAATTATTTAAAGAGGTTAAGATACAAAACCCTCTGCCATGGTTTGAAATGGCACAAGGACCAGTGTTTAATCAGTTGTATCACTTGGGTCAATTTTTGAGTGATAGACACTTGTCCATTGTGCTAAAATTCTTTGGTTTTAAATTAATCTTCATACATCTCTGCAGCTAGAAACCTTTTGCTGTCAGACTTAGGTAAAAGCTGAAATAATATTCTTTTTTGCAGTACCCTCTTTGGCCTTGTCAAAACAAAAGCCATGCAATGGAGTAGCTCTGACTTACAATACATTCTCTGAATAAACATTTGTTCTTGCATGAAGTCTGCTCGTATAAGCCCCTTATTCATGGATGTAAACCACACTGGTGTGCAAGTGTTTGCTTATCTTGGCTAGAGTAACTATCTGTAAAAGCACTCACCTTTATTAAAAGAATGGGCTTCTTATAATGTATTGAAGAAAACTGAATTTCATCTCTGTGCTCCCAGCTACTTCTCTGCAAAAGAGTAACTGGACCCACATCTGGTAGTTGACTACCTTTCAACAGTGCATTAAGCAGTATAACTTGAGAGGCTGACATCTCTTCTGTACTTTTTAAGTATCTTGTAGCTATTATCTAAATCCCTTCTAATTTGTCATTCATGTGGTAACAGAATTCCCCTACCAGATGCTTCAGATGAAGGTGCATGGTACTTTTTGTTTAAGGTGGAAAGAAAAAGTCTAGTCTTTTCTTAATGATATTGCCACTTCAGTGGGATCTCTGCCTAACGCCCTTTTTTATTGCTGTGTCCATGTTACTCAAAATGCTAAGTAAGAAAGATGTTGAGAGACAGCTCTTACTGAAAACTTATTGTTCAATTTCAGTGGATGATGGTAATGTTTCTTCTCTTGTATAGTTCTCAGAGTTCCTTGAATCAACCACAGCCATGTTTAAACAATTGACTGTAGAGGACCTGTTGCTATTTTTTTTTTTTAAGCACTTCTAAATCAACCTAAGCATTTTATAGTGCTGTATTGTCTCCACTGGAGCATATAAAAATGAAAATTTTGAGACCTACATATGGAATGATTTCCATTTTTCAGTCTCTGCCAGAAACCTGAAAGCTTATGTCCTTCAAAATTTTACTAATATACTTTTGTGAAGTTTAGCTGATTTTCTTTTTTTTCATGCTGGTTGCAGTCTTTGATTTGTGTGGATGAAGCTTGGCTGGCTTTGGCCTGAAGTACAACAGTAGTGGCACTACTGGGAGAAACTAGGTAGGTAGGGTAGACTTGATTGAGACTGTGGACATTTGGGCTTTTGAATTTTGAAACTGGCTGTGTTATTCAATATTTTTTGATACTGAAGATGGTTTTGATCTTCAGAGGTTCATGGACAGACTCACAAGGGGCTAAAAAGCAGATCTGGAGATCAATTCTAAATTACAGTAATAGCTAGGTAACGTGGTCTTGTACCCATATCATCCATAACTGTACTCCATTTGGAAAGAAATTAGAGTTGTACCAGCTGCCACTAAGGAGAGATGGGGTAAGAAGTCTGCTGGTTTTGGCCACTTTCTTCTCAGTGTTATGAAATGAGCCTGGTTTCTGTTGCTGTTAGAGGTGATACTCCAATTTCACGGATTCAAGGCACCTGCTTAATATTCCGCTTGGATAAATGACTGTTAATTTTCACCCAACTTGCAGGCTTATCCCACATCTACTAAGTATTTATTCACTTTTTTTTCACATCTGTAATGTAAGTGATGTACTTATGCTTGAGCTCTTCAACCAGGGACCATATTTTGCCTGCAGAAAACAGCTAAGTAACCTGCTGGTGGTCAGCAAAAGCCCTGAGAAGCTGTGATGGGATGGCTGCTATAGGTATGTGGTACCTTCCTCTGCCAGGGAGGTTCCTGCTGGCAGTTGTGGATGTATTCCTGAATGATGGACCAGGTCAGGTTGGGGTAAGGATAATGAGTAACAATCCTAAATCCCATTCCTGTGCCTCATGGGGATGCCTTGTGAAATGTCACATGAGCATGTCTTCAGCATATGCACCACACCTGGGATCTCACCTGCTGTCCAAGCAGCCACATCCAGTGGGATCAACTCTGTGTGTGCAATGGCAGAGGCATGGAGGAAGGCTCTGGTATGCTTAGCCACAAAAGATTGTCATCGTCATGCCACCAGGCCTCTTTATTTGTCTTGGAATCTCTTGGAATTCAAGCCCACCTCAGGCATCTCCCTCTTCCTTCAACTCTTCCTAAACTGGAATAACTGTACTTGAGTCATGACTGCAGGCTCACATGAGGTCACCACATGTGACTTGTTTGGTGCTCCTGGTGTCTCAGCCTTGTTCAGTTTCATCTTGTCTCCTGCAGCTGCCAGCTCTGCTGAGCATGAGGATGATTTTCACCTCCTTAGAAACACAGAATTGTTAAGGTTGGAAAAAATCTTTAAGATCAAGTCCAACCACCAGCCTAGCACCCACCACCCTGTTCACCACTAAACCATGTGCACAAGTGCCACATCCATGCTTTTTTCCAAGAGAACAGTGAAGTATTTTTGACCTGGCTACATCTAACCTGCGTTAACGAAGATGGCTTTTGTCAGCTTTTAAAACAAAATTTTGCTAGGGAGAGCCTCTAAGTTATACTACAGCAAATCTAGGAAAGCTTTAGCTGGAGGTCAGTTCTGTTGTATCTTTAACTCTTTCATGCTCCAGTTTATTTTGGATTGTGTAGCTTTTTGTTCAGATTACATTAGTTCATAGCTGGGTTTATAATTAAGTTTTGGAGTTTCTTTTTCTTTCCTTTTCTTGCAAAGTACAGAACAGTGACTTCTGTTCTCTAGAAAGAATGTTTCACAGAATCATATAGGTTGGAAAAGACCTCTGAGATCAAGTCCAACCTGTATCCAAACACCACGGTGTCAACCAGACCATGGCACTGGGCGCCAAATCCAGTTTCCTTAAACAGCTTCAGGAGCAGTGACTCCACCACCTCCCTGGGCTGTCCTTTTCAATGTCTAATCACCATTTCTGTGAAGAAGTTCTTCCTAAGTCCAGCCTAAGTTTTCCTTGGTGTAGCTTAAGACTGTGTCCTTTTGTCCTATTACTGGTTGTCTTGGAGAAGAGCCTGACTCCCACCTGGCTACACCCTCCTGTCAGGCAGTAGTAGAGAGTGATAAGGTCACCCCGAGCCTCCTTTTCTCCAGGCTAACCCCCAGCTCCCTCAGCCATTTCTCACAGGACTTCCCCTCTAGACTCTTCACCAGCTTCACTGACCTGTGCACCTGCTCCAGCACCTCAATGTTCTTCCTGAACTGAGGGGCCCAGAACTAGAGACAGCACTTAAGTGTGGCGTCAACAGTGCCAAGTACAGGGAGAACAAACTGGAGCAAACTCTGTGTAATTAGTGGGTTTTGTATGGTTGTCATCTAAACTCTATGCTGGATCTCTTTCTAGTAAAAAAAAAATACTATGAAGGACATGTTTTATGGAAGAGGAACATGAAAGGGTTTGAGAAATCAGCTTCTTCCAAGAAAAGATTGTGTCTATTACTAGATGCTTTTATGGCCAACCAAACAAACATCTTCTGCTAGGTAGCAGCCAATAAGCCTTCTTTGGTGCATGTTTAGCTGAGCTTTATGTGGTAAAACTATTAAATATTGCTATGCCACATTTGCTCTGAATGCAAATCACTACAGTCTGGTGTTAGACTGGTAAAAGGGATGCAAAGGCCAGAATCCATTATCTGTTAGGCCCTTTGTGTGGGTGAAGCACAGCACTTGTCCAGAATAGTCTATGGATGCTGCACAAACAGGAGAGAGCCTCTGCAATACTTTGTTCATCACCTGTAGTGACAGTAAAAGGTGCTCATGTGAAGGATCCTGGGCTTGCATTAAAGGACCCCTATAGACACACAGGGAATTTTATAAAATGTTCTTTGACAAGAGTAAGAGTAATTTAGTGAATAGAGACTAAGCCTTCTATCTGGTTCATACTCATTATTCTGGATAAATTAACGCCTTTATGTAAAATATGTATATCTTATAATAGCATAATTGACTAAATCTGTAGGTAGAAAGTGTTTTGCTTTTTATAAATAACTCATGGGAGAGCTTTCTTCCAAGACAAATTGGACATATATGTTTACAAGTACAGTATTTAATTTTGGAATAGCTGAAGAAATTAAGTGAATAGATTTCAGGCTCCTCAAGCACAAAAGCAAAGATTTTTTTTTTTTCAATAAGAACTTCTGCTTATTCCTGGTTTTTAAAAATAAAAGCCTGAGCAGTTTCTTGAAGCACCCCAGCACAGAACCTGATGTACTGACAAGTCACACTCCTCTGCACAGACTTTGTCCGTGAGGCAGCTGCGGCAATTCTCTAAGAGCAAAAAATAAAGCTGGGGTTGTGTAACTTAACCTGGGGGAGGAGGGGGACATTCCTGGTGCTGAAGAGAAAGCCGTCAAGTCAGGGCCTGGTTATGTAGGCTTGTGAGACGTATGCTATGCAGGCTTCACAAATAAATCTCAGAGTATATTGTGGAGAATCTGGGTGAACTTCTCATTGGAGGAGGCAAAGTTATCCTTTGCCTTGCCTCATCATTTGAAATGTCAGAGGCACCTGCACTGAGTTCGAAGCCACCCTGCTTTTTAATTTCCACTTCTGGGATTTCCTTCTTGTACTGTATTAATTGCTCCAGCCTCTTGTTCACTTCCATTACAGCCACTCTAGATCTGCTCTCCTGTGCTTTGAAGGGTAGGTTCAAAATAAAGCCTCTCGGCATAGAGAAACCAGCATGTGGGATTTGATGTGAAGTGTGGAAGTGTGAAAGGGCTTGCAGCTCTGCAGCACAGCTAGGGAAACAGCCTGGTGTGGCATGTCGTGGAGTTGGCACATTTCGTGGGCAAGTTTTGGTTCCAGTCAGTTAAGACAGGGTTTGAAATCTCTTAGTGACATGCCTCTGAGTGCTGTTGTGCTTGTCACCCCAAGTGCAATTACCCAGGCTATGCCACAACACTGAGCTTAAAACACGTGGGCAGAAAGCCAAATTCTGCACTTAGCAAGCACTTTAAATAGAAAACTACAGCACAACTGACCTGCAGGTACCTTTGCTTCTATAAGGAAAGCTGGCATTTCTAATTGCTTCAATCATAAATGCATTGATAAATACTGCTGTAGAATATTTATTCACCAAAATAATGTTAAGTCACAGCTTAATGTGATTGCTATTTACAGTTTGAGTTTTGGGCAGAATATAAAGCCTTTAACTTCTCTAATTTTGTTAACCTTGTGAAAATAGGTACAGCAAAAGGAACACTTAGGGCATTTACCAATGATACTGTAGCAACCGTGGCGGATCACCAAGGTCCACAAAATAAACCATTGAGATAATTTTGTAGTATTTAAGTATGTCTGCAATGCAGCAGTGGCACATTTGACCTGTCTCAAGCACAGCAGTGGGGTCTGTTAGCAACAGCATGATATTTAACACCAGTTGTGAACTGACCCAGCTTAGAGTTGGTTTTGCAGCCCATGCTTAATCCCACGTTGCCATGGTTCAGCCACCACCTGTATCCGTGATAATGGATGCAAAGCCGGTACAGTTGCAGCTGTAAATCTCTCAAGTCACAGCAGTGAGGGCCTTGTAGACAGAAACTTGGGAAGCTGCTCTGATGTGGCTTCAGGTGCTGATGGTACAAAGATGCTGGTAGCTTTATTGGTGTTAAAACTTAACCAGACCTAGCTTATTTGCTTCTGTTGGCTTATCCCATATTTTGTAAAATGTGAATTCTAATCAAAGCTTATGTTGTGATTGAAGTTGCAAAATCTTGTTTGTGTTTAAGATAGATGGACTGGAGGAAGAGGAGTGCTATGCAGGACCTTATTGCCGTACTTTTACTATTGAGAAATTCTGGGAAATTATATTGCAGCATCCTAAAACTTGGCTGCCTGCAGAGCTCAGCTGAATGTGCCACTTAGTTTCATGGCTATCATGGCTAGAAAGTTTAACAGTTTAAGCGTTACTTAGTTAAAAACATCCATATTGCGATGGGGATTATCTACATTCTAATTGCATTGTGGAGGTTCTATGACCTTCTAGAAAAGATACATGTATTGGTGTGCATTTCAATGCCTAGATGCGGTCAATAAATATTTTGTCACTTTGTTTCTCTTGGTAACAAAATTGAAGGAGACTTCAGTTACTTGTGTTATTGAAAGTGACAGCATAGGTGCATAAACCTGGTTTGGATGTTTACCTCTGTGATTGCCTTAGTGCTTTGGAATTTAAGCTATCGGACTTTCTACAACTTTACAGGAATCAATCTCACTGCTGAGGGTATAATTAAAATAAAGCTGTTCCTATGTCAGGAACTTGAGATTCAGAGATCCCGAAGGCCACTAGAAGTTAAAAAGCCACAAAAGCCAGATTTCAAAAATTGCTGTTTCTGGCAACTGATTTCCTAGAAGTTATGGTGAACGGAAGGGAAGCCCAAGATAGATGAGTTGAGGTGCTGGTGTTGATGAAGTGGTTGTCTTGGCAACTGCAGTCACTTAAATATCCTGAGGAAAATAGCAAGCAAATGTTAAGATTGAGAAATGGCAATGGATTGACAGAAGAACCAGAAGCAATGAGCAGCTTGAGGCTTACACAGGGAGTTGAATATGACTACTGCAGCAAGTTGCTGTTTTCAGTGGTGGGAATCTTGAGTGTTGTAACCCCAGTGGTTCTTCTCTCGTAACGACAGCGTGCCTGGCTGCCTACTTGCTGCATGAGGCCAGATCTCTGGGGAGACACCTTCCAGGGTATATTTATCCCCAAAAGGTGACTGATACATAAGATGTGAATTCAGGTTCTACTGGTGTGCTTCATTTTGCAGCCCTGCTGTTCAGTGTAGTCATACAAGTATTGCAGCAAAATCCCAGTGCAAAATAAAGCCCACATGCAAGCAGGTACTAGTATGAGAATTGTATTCCTTGTCAGAAATAGCTGCTGGAGCTGCAGCTCTGTCAGGGGTTGCTCTAGGTTCCTGTAGTGCTTTCCATAGTGAGAAATTGAGCCATCTTGCTATGTGTGTTTTGATAATCACGATTGCATGGGCTGATTTGTGGTTCTGTAGGTAAGAGCTGGTAAGTTTTAATCTTTTGCTTCCCTCATGAAGTACTTCATTCTGCTTCACTTCAGCACAAAAAGCACAGCCCAAAGAAAGCCCAACTGAGTAAAACAAGCGGAATTTGAGCCAGCTTTTTCCTGCTGCCACAAGCATATTTGTAACTGCCAACTATGACAGGTATTTCTACAGGCACTGATTCTTAAGCAGAACACCAGGTGCTCAGAGAAGTTAATGAAGACTAGGTGTACTCTTTCTGCCTTTCATCTAATACTTGGTTTCTGAGCTTCTCTTTGTGTAGTAACTTGTGAAAAGTCACAGTTGAAAACTTCATTCAAATGGAAGTGAAAAGCTTGTAAGCTACTACTTGCTGCAAAGGCCAGCAAATAGTGAAAACTGCTGGTAGGATTAATTTCCTATCACATTTATTCTCTTGTTTTTTTCTAGGAAAAATCCTACCCTGCAGATACAGTAACAGTCACTCGATCAATTTTTTTTTCTTTTACCTGCATGTTTAAAAGCTACCTGGCTCTACTGCCAGTGATCAGAGTACTAGGTGGACTTGATGTTTCTGTGATACAGACCCAGCTTGGTGCTCTGGTTATTTCATTGAGTCATTTGACCATCTATTTCTGCTTAGCCACATTTTTCACCGCAGGCAAAATCTCTGCTTTCTCTAATAGCAACATAAGCCTGTGCTACAGTTAATAGTTGATTTACTTCTAAAACTTTGCCTAATTAGAGGGAGGTTTTCCTTGGCAAGTGATACCAGTTTCTACAGCACTGAAATGTTAGAAATTGTGGTCCCTGCTGTAATGCAGATATGGATGGTAAGTGTTTTATTTGTGGGTAGCTTTTGCTGAAGGAAAATGGTAAAAATACCTATTTAGGCTTTTCCCCCTTCCTAGCTTATAAGTTTTTAAACTGTATTACATCTCCCTCTGACCTGTCAAGGTTTTTTACGCTGAAAGTGCTAATCTGATACAGGACTTCTTAAGGTGTCTGTAACTTAATCTGAAACCAATCAACAGACAAAGGTTCACAAATCACTTCTGAAAGTAGTATGATCTGTTTTCTAAATATTTTCTATCATTGCAAAGAATATTTAATTAAAAAGTGAGAGAGTATGAGATGAAACCCAGATCACCTTGTGTAATCACTTTGAATTGTGTGCTTATAGTGATCTGCTCTGCTGTTAAGATCCACCATTTTTATCCTTCTATTTTCACTAGTTAACAGCTAAAGTTCCAAATATGCCTGGTAGCAATCAAACCCACCCTTTTGTCAAAATGAAGCTTGATATAGGAAGTTTCATAAACTAGGCACTACTATTATATGGAGTAGTCTGAGTTTCCTGAAGAGAGCATATGGTAGCTGGCACTTCAGTGGAGATGACTTGGTAATTACAGCTCCTTTGTCTGAATCCCTCTGCCATTTCATGGGGCTAATGGCAAATTAAGCTTTTGTAAATGCAAGGAAAGCAGGCTGCTAAAAATATTTGGGTTTTGTACGTCTTTAATTATTTTATTGGACTTGGACTAGAACAACGTCTTGAAGTGCAAGGTGTGAGGTCAAAGTGATTAAATTCTCCTGAAATGAATAGTCCTGCCACTGGAGCAAAGCTTCTTGTGAACAGAGATCTCAATTCCTGCAACCCTTTTACAACAGGACAAGGCAAGACTATTAAGACACTTTGGGATTTTTTTTTTTTTGCTTTAGGGGGTAGCTGTTTACTGAAATCAGCGAAGAATTGCTTACTTAGGTGATCGTGGTGATAGTCTGGATGTTTTGCTGTGATGATCTGACTCTGAGGGTGTCACATCAACTTCTGTGCCTTAAACATCTCAATTCTAGTTTGCATTGTACGCACTTGTGAATATGAATCAGCTAAGGTTTGGCTTGAGTTGCTTTTATTCCAAGATAAATGTAATATACAGTTGTATAAGCTAACTAGAGGAGTCTGAACCTGAGCTAGTGAAATCTAGTTTGATTTTGGTTTTTGTAAGCTGATCCTTAGTGCAATTTACTTGTCAGTTGCAAGAACAGTGGGCACTGCTGCTCTGTGCTAAGCAAAACAATTAGAAAAAATGTATCCATGATATAGTAGCTGACTTATACCACGAGGTGTGGTACTCCTTTAATCCTTTTATAAACTGTTTTATCCTAGCTAATGTACTTGTAGATGTTCTTATTACCCATACAACGTGTAATTCTTTTTGAACTCTGCTAAACTGTTGGCCTTGATGTTGCTTGGCAATAATTAGCAAAACACAGGTGGTTTGTGTATTAACTCTAGATCAAACCTGCAAAATTTTGTTTGTGCTGACCTATTATGCTTTTATGTTGGTAAGATTTCCACTGCTGAATGGTGAATGGGAACTCATCCAGATGGGGGATTGAATCAGCCTCACTGCCAGCCCTTATATTGGATCTTTTCCTACTTTTGTCTTTAAAGCTCTTATGTTGAGTTTCCACTTGACATGGCAGGCTTTTTAAGAATGTTGGATAGCCTCCTTCCCAGACTATGGAGTATGTTATAGGAAGCTTCACCTTCACTAAGTAAAAAAACCATCTGTGTCCCTTTTTATGGAAAATTGAGATGAATTGCTGGATGTCATTCTGCTGTTTGCAATTTAACCATGGTGCTCTTACACATGTTTATACACACAATTTATAATAAAGGATAAAGGAGTAGTAGTAGGTGGTATTCAGATGTTTTAGATGTCTGATCTGGAGATTATTTTAGATGTCTGATCTGGATGTTTTATAACTTTGCTAGGATACTGGAGAACCCTCATTTTGTGATTTTGATTCCATATTCTTCCTTTTTCAGATGTTTGTTCTACACAAGTTTGGTTGTTCAAGGTCAAAGTTCCACTTAAAGTTAAGGAATAATACAGGATTCTTAAATAATCCCTCCTATGCTTTTGTAGCAATATTTTTATCCCATACATTCTTGCCTTGCAACTGTCACCATTTTAGAGCAATCTGTGGTAAGTAGGATAAAGAACTAAAATTGTGCAGAGGTGCCTGAAGTGTCAACAACTTTAGTACTGAAGGGTGGCATTAAGGGCCAGCCCACTTATTTTACATGCCCAGCTTTGGAGTGAGACTTGGAGAGGTTCAGCCATCTTTTGTCTGGGAATAGCTATGTCCTCCTCAGGACTTTGGCTCTTGCAGGAAATTTAATATGTGGCTCTCAGCCAAAAGTACTGGAGGTGTATTTAGTTCCCACTGCAATTTAAAGGGACTAAACACATATCTTGTGGTTTTTTTTTGGGGGTTTTTTTTTTTTTTTTTTTTTTTTTTGAGGTAATGTAATTATCAGGCTCTGAGTTTGTACTGAGGAATCCTTTCTTTCTCTTGTTGAAATGTTGTGTGCTGGGCTCTTGGCTGCATACTAGGGTAAAGCCTAAACCCAGCCAGCAGTGAAGGAACTTTCCTCTGTAGCTTAAGGTGCTCAGCTGGAAGGAGGGATTGCTCCTGTTTATCAGCTCACATGCCAGAGTGAAATGTTACTGATCCTGACAGTTTTTCCCAATCTCTGTGCTATGAGCTGTCAGTCTCCTTTTCTTTTCTGGCTTGGGCATTTGCATTCCTGTCTGGACAGTGGCCTGATGCCAAGAGGAAGGCTGAAGAGAGCTATGCTTACTGCCTTTTAGGATAGGGCATCCACCCAGAAGGTGGAGGATGCAAAAGTGCCTTTGGACTAAATCCCCCAGTGGTAGCTGATTGAATGATTGAATAAGGTGTCCCAGATCAGCTGATTTTTTTTTTTTTTTTTTTTTTTTTTTTTTTTTTGTTAGGAAAATAAGAAAATCATCTGAATGAAATGTGTAGTACAAGTGGTCACGTACAGGCTCTGAGTCAGCCTTGTACACAGAGCTACTTCTAACCTTGAGTTCAGTATTAAATTCCCAGAGCTCAGTGTTCAGGGCATTTTGTTTCTTGTCACTTTCGTTGGGCAGGTCAGCAAGCAATGCTCAGAAGGAACATCAGGAGAATCCTGGGTCTAGAACCTGGAGTTTTCAAGGGTGCATCCCTAGTCTGCACTGACTCCTGAGATGCACTTCACAAGCACCCAGCTTGTCATGCTCACCCATGCAATGTTTATAGTGTTACTCCTGTTCTAGCAGGGTCCAGAAAATCAAAAGATAAGCTACTTTTAGGTGTCCATTAATTACTCTGTTCTGGAGAGTGCAGGATCTTCTTTTCCTCTTTAAACTGCTGTTCTTCTATTTTTGGAGGACACATCTGTAATAGAGGTTGAGAAGGTAACCTCAGACAGTTCCTGTCCCATGCCCAGTGCCTATTAATGTATTTGTGGCAGAAAATCTCTTGGTGCAACAGGAAAATTACTTAAAAGTCCACCCTTACAAATACTTTGTCATTGGCTAACTTTTTTACAATTCTTTTTCTGGTGAAATTTTCTCATTAGTTTGCTGTAGTCAGTTGTCTCGTGGATGAAGCTGTGATTTTAAAGACAGCATTTCACACTGGAAGCAATTTCAATGTCCTGTGATAACATGTACAAGAATGTCAGATCAGTAAGTGTTTAATTTGCAAATTGAAAATTTTGCTGTTGTGGCTTTTTGTGTTAAGCTTCTGGACTGTAAGGATAATGAACTAGTGATGCAGGCTTCCACAGTCATTAATCTGATATTGTAATAGCTGTGTTTAAAGCTAACTGCTCACAGTAAAGAAGCAAATGAGCTATGTGTTACCTTAGATATAATTAGATATGCTGCCTGGTATGTTTATTTTGGAGATTGGAGCAGAAGCATAAACCCTGATACAATACAGGCTGCAATGCCCAGTGCAGAAGTGGTTGTACAGGGAACGTGAGCTCTGCAGCACACACAGCTTAGTGCATGGTGTGAGTTACTCTGCACTGGATTTGCTGAGAATTCTCTTTTTTTCATGCTGATAAGAGAATCACAACATTTTAATCCTGGTGGCTGCAGTAGTTATGTCTGTATGAGAAGTATGAGATCTGATGTCCATAGACTTAGTACTGTGAAAAGGTGGACAGCATTGCAGCAAACATGAAGGAAATTGTGCATACATCATTGCTAGGGTACTTCTGAGGTCACTTTCCCAGTATCCAACTCCTCAGTTTTTTCCTATGAGAAAGATCAGGGTTCTTGAACCTGAATTGCTGTCCCAACTTGTCTATAGCCCTGTTGATACGCACTAAAGACAGCCACAGAGTTCAGCCTTGGTGTCTCTGCAGGCTTTCTTTCTTGAAAAGATGACATGACTTCACTGAACAACACTAAACAAAAGTTAATTATGTGTATGTCTTCCAGGTACTTGTTTTAAAACATGTTGAAGCTATAAAATGCACTGGATCTGCAAAGCTGCCAGTATGTCTGCACTTAGCACAAGGGCCATTTTGCCAGCAGGAGAAAGTATTTTGTCCTACAAAGTCTAAATTGACTCACAGGTTTTTGGTTGGTTATCTTTGGTGTGATATGGGGGGTTTTGTTTGTTTTTTTTAATATCATCTTTGTAAGTAGTGCTGTTAGTTTCCGCATCAGAGTCTTCTTTTTCTGCTTTCATATGTTGATAAGTGCTTTGAATGATGTCTGGTTGGGAAGAGGCTAACTGAAAATATTGCAGAGTAACTTGAGCAGCAGACAGTGTGCTACTGAAATGAGGCTAACTTCTGTATAATGAGAGTGAAGGAGAATGTTTTGAAACTCATCTCTTTTTACAGGAGGCAGTCAGTGCTGTTGGCATATTTTAATGGTACAATGTGTTACTGCTTGTATCACATCTACTGTGACGAGGCTGTGACTTGCTGTGGGCTCTTGAACCTGCAAAGTTAATCCAGCCCACAAATACAATAAGGGGTTTGTGACTCCTAATGAGCTGCAGAAATGACGGTTACTGTACAGTTCATTGTATGCAAATAGAAATAAATTGGACCCCTCTTGAAAGCCCTGTATACTCTGAAGGGTGGTGACACATGATTTTTGCTGAAACTGGGCTCTGTAAGAGTGGTTTCTGGTGAGTGCTTGCTTATTCCACTCTTCCAAAAAAGTCAAACATGGTGTGTTAATGACATGCTCCAGAGAGGTATATGTGCTGCTGAGGCTGTAATTCTAAAATGTGTATTGTAAATTACGTGATCATGAAGTCCAAAAATTATTGGCTTGGCTGTCTTTATCACTAAACAAGCAAGCAGGTCAGTAATTTAACTTGTTTGGATTATTTTTCCCTTCTGCCATTCCCCTGCCCTATACTTACATGCCAAGATATTATTGAGTGTTAGAATGGGAAGGAAAACCCTGACTCTATTTTGTCTTCCCAAAGGAGAGAAGTACTGATAGAGTATATGTGTGCAAGCATGTATGGAGTATTCAGATTATCAGCAGAGTATTTAACACCTAAAGCCACAGCTGACAGTATACAGAGCTGCCTCATGAGTCTTCTATTAGGAAAGGCAACACAGGCATTTTTGGAGGATTTCAGCAGTAGCCAAAGGCTCCTGGTTGGGATTTTTTTCCTGTGAATGCAATCCCATACTTGCTGAAAGATTCAACCTTGGTTGGTGGTTGGTCTTTATGTTGTACTGACTGAACTGTTGACACTTACCTATATAAATAAAGGTCTAAAGGGTGTCTTCTTCCAGAATAAACAATTTAAAATAAAAATTAGGGATGTTCTGGCTAGTTTGTTATCTGGCGGCACAGTAGTGCTCAGGAGGGGTGGGAGGAGCAACCTCTGTTGTGACTTGCACCACTTTGTTTTTTCTTCTTGCTTAGAGCTAGTTTGGATGCTAAGTTGTTTTTAAGCAGTACTACTGAGGATTTATCAGACCCAGTTGAGTACAAAAGATAGGAAACAACAGTTTATGCTCTTCAGATTTTGTGGTGTTCAAATGCCAGTGACAATGTAATTCCAATTGCTGCTTTTGTCTGGATTTGATAACACACTGACTGTGGTGCTTGTTTGGGACCCTGAGCCGTCCTGCTGGGTGTGTAACTGGTAACCTGTTAGACCTCACTTGTTTAAAATGCTGTAACTCTAAACAAGCTCTGGGAGTGTTTTGGCATTGAGCTCCCAGTGCATTGCTGTTTCTCTCAGCAGCTGCTGTGCTGCAGCTGCTTGTGCAAAGGCACAACTGCGCTCATGAGCATCCTCGTGACTGCTGCTCCAAATGAATGTGGTGGTGCAGAGCATGGAAGTGGTGAGCAAGCTTGATACTGAGAAGATACCTGATGTTGTTCAAACACGGGTGGGGAAGGAGGGCATCTTCACTAGTAAGAAAAAACCAAACACAAGCTCAGGATTTTAGAGGTAATTTGAAGTTAGTTCCATAGACGTTTATGAGGTAGTAGAGTGGATACTTTCTACCATGCTGGACAACTGTAACAATAAAGTTTACAAGGATGCTGCTTCCTCTTTGCAATACCTTCTTGGAATTGAAGTCTCCCTGCTCAACTGAGAAATCCAAACTGCATCTTTAATGTCCTTTTACAACTGATTTTCACCTGTGCTCAACATCTAGTACCCCTTGAGCTTTCTCAGTGCTTTAATGAGCTCAATGTAACATTTTCTGTTGTTCCCAAGTGCCTTCTCGCTGTTGACAGGCTCTTCATGCTGATATCCAGGTGTTAGAAAAGTACATTATTTGTCGGTAGAATGGCCTTAATTAAGGTTTAGGGCTTCACATGCTTCCATTTTCTCAGACTTGGGGAGAGATTAATAAAGCTTGGGAAGCAGGATGTACCACTGATAGTGGGCACAAAGAATACAGAGTTTACCGGCCACAAGGACATTTGGCAGAACTCCCAAGATAAGGAAGCAACCAATAAAGTCAACAACTGAGAAATCAGCTCCAACTGGATATAAAGTATTTCTGGCAAGGGAAGATTAGGACCACCAACTTACGGACCACTGGCCCAAGGAACCCACTGACTCAAAAAAAGAGAATTGGTTTTATTAGTCTGTGTGCTCTGAGAAGTAAGGAAGTAATTTAACTAATAGAAGATAGAATACTAACTAATGAGGGAACTCTGTAACTTGTAGCCAGTGAACATTAATGCCTTTGTTTGGTAAAATATTTAAATAATGAAAGATTTTGATAGTTGCTTTACTGGCTTTGTGGATTCACCACCAGCCCCCATTTCTGTGCAGAACTGTAAATAAATCAAATTTAAAAAACTGTAAATAAATCAAAATAAATCTCAACTCTGTGTGGGGATCAGCCTCTTGCACAGTGGGTGAAAGAAACTACTTTGGGACAGCAGCGCTACAGCACAGTGAAGCTTACTGGATGGAAAATGAGCTTGAAAGAATCTCCAGATTGGACTTAGGCACTAATATGAGTTTATTTCCAAACAGTTGATATTTGATTCAAACGGTCATATTTTAATATATTGTCCATTCCAATACTGATTTATGTACTAGATCACAATTCCTTCTGTCTGCTCAGTCCACTGGTTTTGTCCTTGATACTTGCCTGGTAGGTTTTAATAAAATACTTAAGGCAGCTGAACTTGCTATATGTGTTTTGATGGGGAGGAAAAGAACAACAAAAGAAAGGCTTTAAGTATGGTTTGATCATCCACTGTAAATTAATACAGGCATTTGTGCAAAGAGTTAGTAGCAAATGCAGATGAGATGCTGAATGCAGAGTGGCAGCCTGTCTGCCTGAGAAAGACACCAGAGGCTCACCTGGGGTCTCTCTGCAGAGTGTTTTGACTAAAAGAGTATGGCTTAGTACTGCTGATCTTTCATGTTAGCAGGAAGATAGTTCTCAGTTAACCTTATATATGTTAATTTTCCCACAGTCTTTTTTTATTTAGCATTATGACAGTTTGAGAAGTACCAGTTGAACTGTGTAGCACATAAAGAAATAATACTGGGATAAATATGTTTCTCTGAAAGCAACCTCTGAGAGGAATCCAGGAGTCTTAAATGCTGACTTCTGGAGTGTGGGTAGTCGTTTGGTGTCTTCTCTGAATCCTTGCTGTACAGACAGCTAAGTGCTTCAAGGCTGGGAAGTGACAGACTAAAATGGCACACATAGTACTTAAAATAAATTAGGATTTTAGATTATTCTAGGTGATTAAGACCAAGTTAATGATCAAATAGATCAGTTGCTGAAGTCTAATAGCTGTCAAGACATTGAAATTACAAGTACTACCAGGTAGAAAATAATTAAAGTACCATGTAGAAAACATTCAATCTGATGCTTTTTGTTTACATTTTGGGGACAGGGTAAATGTGTTAATGAAATTAAGGAAGTTTTCTTGAGTTAGATCACAAAGGAGTGGCAAGGTGGTTCCAAGGAAGTGAACTGAATGATCATTTACTTTGTGATATTGCTTACTCCTGTACTTTGTGTGTAAGTGAGGTGGGTTTTATACTGATGTCTCTGTAAATCTTGTGTGGTAAGCAGGGTCTGATGACCTGGTAAAAACATTACTGAGATGGGAGTGCCCTGGGTCCCCAGACATACCATGTTTCTGCATGTGCAGTTCGTGCTCCAGATTCTATAGAGGACCTGCTGCTCTGCCATGCAGACATTGCTTAGCAGTTGTGAAAATGCTGGTTATTAGAGTGGGATTGCAGACATTTTTGCCATAGTACACAACTTGAACCAAGCAGCTGCAGCAGGTTTCCTGGGATACCAGAGCAGAAGCCATTAACAGATTAGATGTTGTTCCCCTTCTGCTCTTGGACTCATTGACTGGCTTGTCAGTGTTGTCTAATCAACTTACATTGCCGGTTTGTTTGAAGTGTACCATATTTGGAATGGATTAGCAAAATCAATATGATGTAATTTATTTTGCCACATATGAAGCTGAAGGCTGGTGATGCAGTCAAAGGCAAGGGTCTCTATCTGCAAGGGTTCCCTCTGCTTTCTGTGGTAGGTACAGGGCATCTACTTGTGTAGCTCTTGAGTACCCTGTTAGGAAGGTTAAGGATTCTTGGCACTGCAGCGTATTAATGTCAATGCCTGTCTTAAATTGAGATAGGGGACACCTTGGTACGCCTTCTGGTATTTTTTTTAATACCTAAATGAGTTAAATGATTTCTTACTTGTTATACTGGTGCTGAAAGTTGGCAAGCTGACCTGAGCACTTCAGATATCAAAAAGTCCCTTGGAAAGCAATCTTTTTTAGAGCTTTTCTTTTGACATAGTGAATACTGAATGGTAACCTTCAGAACAAAACTTGCATAGTTTCTGTAACAGGAATTTTTAGAAATCTCTTCCTATTTGTGGTGGTAATTCCTTGGGATGGAGAGGATAACTTCTCTGAACTTCAAAGTATAGAATGCTAATTTGAAACCCTGTTGGATGTCTAGAATTGCAGGTTGTTTGAGTGACAGATCCTTACCCTACTGATAAGCCTGGTTTGGTTTGAACACATATATTTAATGTTGGTGATGGTAATAATGGACTGAAATTAATGAACTTTAAAGTCCTTCAGCAGCATTGTGGCTAAGAAGGGAGGAGACTGAGCATAAAAAATACGTAGCTAAAGGTACCCTGCTTAGGATCCTCACTGAGAAATTTTTTTCACTTCCTCTGTTTCTAAATTGGAGTTGAAGTGAAAACATAAATAATTGATGCCATAAATACTATATGTGAGTTCTGCTACTTCCTGGGATAGTAATGGCTTTGATTTCCCCTCCTAAATTCACATGACAGTGATAAATGTGCTGTCTCCTTCTCCAGGAGGTTTCAGAAAGCATCAACTTCTGCTGACCTCATTGATGCCAAAAGTGATAATTAAGTTTCTAAAAAACTCTGAAGGTAGTCCTATTAGAGGAGGTATTCATGACTGTTTGATAAGTGGGTGCAAAGTGGGAGTTAAAAGGGATTCTCTCATCATTGTGATTGCTTAGTATTGCTGTGCAGGGAGGGAGAGCTCTGCTGCTACTGCAAAGCATCTTTGTAGTAAGATGTTTGTATTGATATGTAAGCATTGCTTCTGGATGTGTTCAGGTGCACGGAAGTAAGTTTTGTAAGGAAAAAAACCACGAGGGGGTTGGTTTTGTTATTATACACCAAGACATATGTCCATTCATAAGAGCAGTGTGATTATTTTAATTAAATTTAACAAGGTCAATTTAACAGTACTTGTGCGAACTTTAAAATGGGCACTGGAGATGTTCCTTGTCCATGGGTTTGGCGCATAGGAAAAAATGCTGCCATGTCAGGGAACCACTTTGTACCTCAAAGTCTAACAGTTACTATGTTTTGGGTGTTTGCCATTATAAAAAGTAAGCTGGTTGGTAGTATGGTGTAATCCTCTGCTTCCAGTGGAACAGTTAAAATCCAAGTAGTTTTGGACATCTGCAGGATAGTCTGTGTTGCACCAAACCCGTCAATATTGGCTGTAGACCAGTACAAAGCTGAGCAGGCAAGTGTAATGTTAAAGGTCAGATGTGTGGAGATCTTCAGAGACAGTTGTGCTGCTTGGCTGAGCCGTTTGTGTGCCTGATGCATAAAATGTGTGATGGTATGCTGAGGTCTACCTTGAGAGTGGTTTTGTGAGTGCATGTTACACAGGTCACCCAACCCCCTACTTTAGTGTACTTTATAGGAATCAGTGGGGCTGCTCCTAAGGTGGATAAACTTTTTCACAGGGCCAGTTCAGAACTGGAGGGATATGGAGGCAAATTGTCTGGATCTGGAAGTGCATAACCCTTTCAGTACTGCAAAGAAGACTCTTGGATCTGATATTTTACTCCTCAGACTGTTGTCAGTGCCACTGAAGGTCACTGCCGTTGCAGTGTCTGATGGAGACAGTTTTACTCATCTGAAAATGCTTTTCCTTGGAGGCAACAAAAACTGGGCCAAGGTGGGGTAGGAGGGACTGAGCAGCAGCTCTAGTAAATAATACTGGATGTCCAAGAATAGGAACAAAAGGATCTTTGTGGTTGATTTTTCTGGCAGGCTGCTTGGAATGAGTTCATGCAGTTTTCCCTCACTCCACCACACTTACAGTTCAGGTACTCCCCCCATGTGTTTCTCAAAACTCTTTGTAGTATGACACGGGTGCATAACCTGGGATTTTTTGTGAGCTATTGTGTGCTGGTATTGCCCCTTGTATGGCTAGATACTTCTAAAACTAAAAACTCATAGCATAAAGCTTTTCTTAGGCCAAAATTTCCATTCTGTAGTTGTTCTTGTAGAGAAAAGCAGCTGAGAGCAGCATAAATCAGCTACACGAAAACAGTTGACTCCTGTTGGTCACCTTGTGGTGCTCTCCCATCCCAGCCAATGCTGTGATCTCCCCCCAAATCTGCCAAGACATACAGACCATTTAAATGCTCATCACTGTATGCTTGTTCCGTGGTAGCATCTGCAGAACTCAGTTTTTTTCCCCAGGAAACTAGTTCCATGCAGAAATAAGACTCTAACTGTGTAAAAGTACAGCTTTGTAAGCAACATAAGTGTAAAGAATTTCTTAGTCTTCCAGTCATTTTGTAGTATAATTTTCATCCAGAGGTCAAACATAGCAACATAGTTTCCTATATTTATAATTTAAATAATGCTTACTATTTAATATATTATTTTCTAGGCACAGGATACCTCAAAGGCTGTACTCTTTTTATTTCATTATATCCAGGCCTTCTAAAACAAGCCCTGACCATTGGCAGTTACTATAAACACATATTGACGACATGTAGAAGGCTTTGAAGTTACTCTGCAAACAGTTGTATAACTTTTGATAGTATTTGAGGAAATAAAAAGCAGCACCAGTTCTATTAATTATTTGATTTGGGGGAAAGCCTACTTTGCACATCAGGAGTGTAGGGAAGATAGAGACCTGTGGTTGCCGGACAAATCTTTCAGATGCTAAAAAGCAGACCTCTGAAGTACTTTGACAGTGTCTAGCCTGCAATTGTTGTTGCAAAGTGCTGAAACAGCATTAACATTTTCAGCATCTGAACCTTGTAACTACAAACAAAAGCTGGCTGTTTCATTCAGTGCTTGATGCCAGATGCTCCAGTTCTTTAAGGGCTCGTACCGGAGCCTAAATGGTAAGTGAGTTGATGCAGCCAAATTGCCAAATGTGGTTTTTTGATTTTCTTTTGTGCTAGGCTAAAGGAAGTGTTGCATCAGTATTAGTGCTTACCAAAAAGGATAATGTTACAGGGCCTCCTGAAGGAGTGAAAGCACCTTTCCAGTTATCATCAATGTGGCTGCAACAGGTCACAAGACTGGAGAAACTCCACAGTTAATGACACCTGCTGCACTTGCCAATGGAGTTCAAATAGAACTGCTTCCAGCTGATGTTATCAAAGTTCATGCTCTGGAAAAGTCCTTTTACAACAACAAAACATTTTCCATTGCTGTTACCTGTGGAAGATACTGCTCTAACGTCGCTGTAAAGTTGCTCAAAGGATGTGTTTCTGCTGTGCAAGGCTTACACATCCTTGCCTTCTATGTGCATAGACACAGTTTATTTTAAAATAGTAGTCTGCCTGTGTCGGTGTAAGTTATTGGAGAAAACTAGTAGCAGCACTGCTCCCCATTCTAGGAAACTCTAAGAATTCTTGAAGTAATGACTTAGGAGGGGTACAATTAGGGATTATAAAGCCATGCGTTACACTAAAAAGAGTCAAGAGAGGATGACGGTTTACTGTCTTGCCTAATTTAAGAATGAATGTGCATTAAATGGAACTACCAAGCAAGTCAAAATGAAAGTGGATTTTTTGCCCAGTATGTAGTTAAAACTGTAGAAATAGTTGCCACAGGATGTTGTATCTGCTTCCCTGCAAAAATATTAGTCTGAAAATATTAAACAAGTTGTTAGGATATCCTTCTGTTCAGTTTTTGCGCTAAATGTTGCCTACAAACTGAAAAGGTCAAGAAGCAAGCTGTATGGTTCCCTTATCAAATCAAGGCAAGGTAAAACTTGTAGGTAGAGCACTACTGAAAACATCCTACTTGGTCCCAAGTGTGTGTTTGTGGCCTGCAGGTCACATTGCTGGTAACTTGACTGGGAGTCGTGTAACTGTAGGCTACGTGAATGCCAGCAGGGCTCTTATCCTTGAGCATCTGCTAATTTATAATCACATCTACTTTATCACCACTAGAGGCTCCTCCAAGTCATGCTTTGGATTCATTTCTGTGGCAGGAAGCAGCTTCTGCTCTAAGTAGCATGCAGATGTCTGAATCTGTCACTGTAACACCTATTTACAAGCAGTGAATTTTAATTTTTTTTTAATATCAAAATACAGCCATTCTCTTGCTACTGTGGCTGAATGCAAATCATCTGTTTGAAATAGTTACTGGGTGTTAACTACTGATGAACCTTAAAGCATCAGCACCAAGAAGCTTGTGTTACTTGCTAGTAGGTGGAAAAAACAGTCACAAATATATTTAATGGTCAGTGAGGGTAAATAATTTTCTTTTAACATGAAAATATTTTATCCTGGTGTAGATAAGACTTTAATTATGAGCATAGGTTATTTTATGGTTTGCAGGCTTCATTGTGTAATTGGGGTAGGTTTACCATGACAGGGCTGTACTTATAAAACACTGCTGATGACTTTTGCTGCAAAATGCTTATTTTACTGCATTGTAATTTGATAGAGTGTATCAGGTACACTGTGTCTTATCTAACAGCCTAACAACATGAAGACCTAAGTTTTCAAGAATTAATCTAATCAGACAGGAAAGAGTATCATCATGGGATTGTCCAGCATATAAATATGGGTAAATTGTCTGTTCTTGCCAGTCTTAGGATTTGGTCGTCTTGGCTTATTCCATACACTATCAAGTCTAGTGGTCAGTATTAGTTTATTAGTTTTTTGAAGATGTGTGGGTATCATTTTTCTCTGGATGGAATAAGAGAACCCAGTTTCCAAACTGACTGTATGGATGCTGCATTTTCTGAGTGTGAAAGCATGCTGGAGCACTGCACTTGAGCTATCAGACACAGTGTGCGTTCTTATAAGTGGTCTCTGTATCACAGATAATTACATATGATGATGTTGTTATTGAGAAAGTGGAGGAGCTTTTAGATGAGTCTTTGCAGGAAGGCAACATGCCTTTTTTCTGAGGAGGCTTCAACACACCGAGTCACTATGTGGCTACTGGCATGCACGTGCCAATGCTTTGGAAGGTCATATTTTGTCTGTTTCTCTAGCATTCAGGAAAACATTTAAGACATTAAAAAGCAGAGCTGAAAAATAAGTTATCCGAGAATCATAAGAAGGTAGATGTGTCTCACAATAGAAAATTTGTTCACATTCCTCCTTCTTTTTTTTTTTTTTCCTTGAGATATCACCTGTTCCTACAAATATTTATAAATGCAGCAGCTCCTGCAAGAGCTTTAGCTGTCAGACTGATATTGCAGTTCATCTTGTTGCTCACCTTACACTGGCCTACTTTTTTCCCCATTGTTGGGTTTGGGGGTTTTTTTCCAGCAGCATTCCAGTTCTTACTAAGAGCAGACTGTAGACCTACCATAGATCTTGTCTTATCTTTGCTGCTATGCCAGTCATGCGTCATCTGTCACACAAGTTTATTCTAAAGTTAGGTCAGAAATGACTCTTTGAATCAAGAGCAATATCTATGACATGCTTAAATACAGGAAGAAAAATTAAATTAGTTCGAATTTCCCTTCAGCTCCTTTCTTTGTATGGGCAGGAAGTAGTGCATAATATGAAAGCTACTTTAAGGGTTGCTTTTAGTCCCACAGTTGTACAACTTTCCTTTGACTTTCCTACAAGTTCCATCTTTCTTCGTCCAAGTGATAAGATCCCTTTCCTCTATTCTCATCTTACACCTGTCTCATTAATTTTTTGCCTTGACCTTAATCCTCTTAACCTGTGGTAGGCTTAAGTGGTTCTTCCTGACTGCTACTCTCACCTGGTATACCTTCAAACTTAATAGTTCCAATTAATTAAATTCAAGCTTGAGTTTCGGGGCTGTGTATTCTTGTACCAAGCTTGTTTGACTGCAGTATTCTGCTTTTATAAGTATAAATGATACCTTAAATTATGCTGCACTGCAGATGACTCAACCTGCTTTGCTCCCTTTTGCTGGCTCTTTCAGGAGATTTTTCAGCAGGTTGAGGTTTCTGCCTTTATCTGGATGTTGTATTAGTAATTGACATGGCAGCAAGTTGGAACATAGGTAGAAATATTAATGCTAGCCTTCACTTCAGTGTTGTACTTTTCTCTTGTATATTCATAGTAAAGTAATACTGGTTGTAATGCTGTGATCTCCAAATCCTCTGAAGCACAAGGCAGGGGTGAAAACAGGTGAAGAATGACAGAATGCTGAATGCCTCTTTAATTTGGCTCCTCACTAGCAAAAAAAGTCCACCCAAAACCTGTTACTGTAGAAAGAATATCCTGTGGGGCAAGGGATGTCTGTGTATCAGCTAATGCATTTATCCAAGCTAAAACTTTCTATTTGGTCTGGTCAGAGCAGCCCATAATGATGAAGCTGACAGGTGCATCATGCAATAATGTGAAAATTTGCCTTTGTGTCTCAGATAGAAGCTTCTCGCTAGCAAATACCTTCTGACACAATGCTGGCTTCTGCAGTGAGCTGGAGGATGCTGGGCAGGAGCCAGCTGGTGGACACGTATCAGACTTCACTTGTGCAGGATCAGAGACACTTTTCACATGGGTGGTACACTGGGTGGGGCTATGCATAATACAGTTGTGTGACTGTAGGGTTATACATCTACACTAACACATTGCTGACCATCTCCTGCTGATTTAGCTGCTTGCTTGAAAGCAGTACAGTGCAGCAGACTTGCTTGCTGCTGCTCAGTCTGCCTAGATTTACTGCCTGTGTCCAGCTCCAAGCAGGAGGGCTTGCGATCAGTAAAGCAGTGGCTGAAAAACAAGTGACAAGGCTGCTAGAGTGCTTAGTTGGCTTCTGCATGGCAGCCAGCATAGATAAGATTTCAACTGCAGTTCCTGAGCGCTGCCATTCGCTTTCCAGATGCCTGTGTCCCTTATTTAAAGAAAGGCTGCTGGTATGCCAGCTCAAGAAGTCTCATCAGAGAGCTGCTGCCTGCCATGCTGGGAAAGGCAAAGTTGTGTAACACTGCAGCACAGTGCTAGGGTTTACACTTAAAATGCTATAAATATGCCTTTCCCCTTGCTGCTTATGAAAGAGGTGACTGCATCAAGACCTGCCCTGTGTTTTTAGCAGAACATGTGATGGGCTGTCCCTTGAGAAGAGCTTTCCTCTTGCATCCAGCCTGGCTTGCATAGGAAGAGAATCAAGGCAATTAGTCATTCACTGACTCATGAATGGTACTTGTTTAAAGAATTGGCTAAAAATAGTAAAAACAGGCTGAAGGAAAGGGTGTTTTCACACAGAGCTAGCTTGGACATCTCTTCACTCAGCAGATACAAATGGTATGGCTTGCTTCACAGAGCATGAAAACAATCTGCTCTGTTTTGGTAAAGATGCAAAGTTGGAATGAATAGGTGAGTTCGCAGACACTCTGTCCAGCATTATTGAAAACTGGGATGTTTTGGCACTGATTAATCACAGAACCTTGGGAGTTTGGGAGGGACCTTAAAGATAATCCAATCCCAACAACCCTGCTTTGGGCAGGAACGCCTCCCACTAGACCAGGTTGCTCAAAACCTTATCCAGCCTGGCCTTGAATACCTGCAGGGATGGGGCATCTACAGATTTCTGGGCAACCTTTGCCAGTTTCTCACCACCCTCACAGTAAAGAATCTTCTCCCAATATCCAACTTCAATTTCCCCTCTTTCAGTTTGTGCCCATTACTCTTTGTCCTGTCTATAGTTCCTGATGATGAGTCCCTCTCCAGCTTCCATATAGGCCCCTTCAGATACTGGAGAGTTCCTATGGGGTTTCCATAGAACCTTCTCTTTGCCAGGCTGAACAACCCCAACTTTCTAAGTCTGTGTGCATAGGGGAGCTGCTACAGTTCTCTCAGCAACTTTGTGGCCTCCTCTGGACTTGCTCTAGCACTTCCATGTCATTCTCTGTGCTGGGGTCACCAGAACAGTATGCAGTAATCCAAGTGGGATGTCACAAGAGTGGAGGGGAGAATGACGGCCCTTGACCTGTTGGCCACACTTCTTTGGATTTATCCCAGGATGCATTGACTTTCTAGGCTGTGAGTGCTCACTGCCAGCTCACATCAAGTTATTCATCAACCATCACTGCCAGGCCTTCCCTGCCGGGCTGCTTTCAATCACCCTCTTCTCTGTGGGTGTGCCACAATCCACGTGTAGGACCTCACACTTTGCTTTGTTGAACATTATGGGGTTTGCAGAGTCCCACCTCTTCAGCCTGTCCAGGTCTCTCCAGGTGGCATCCCTTCCTTCCAGAGCATGATTGCACTACAGAGCTCAGTGTCATCAGTGAATTTACTGAAGGTGCCCTTAATCCCACTGTCAGTCAATCCCACTGATAAATTACCAAGATAAGTCTGAAGTATATCATGCTGTCTCACATAGATGTGCCTGTGTAAATCTGTTTCAAGAAAAGATCAATTACTCATCCAGTAAAGTTAAATTCCAAAATGTGAGATTGAACAAAATATTGAAGATGTCATAGGCTAATTCAATTCTTACTAAAAGAGACAGTCTTTTGGACCCTGAAGCCTGGCAAGGAGAGAGAGATGCCCAAAATAACAACCCTCTTTGTGTGTAATTGGAGGACTTCCACACATGATGCCAGAGATGCCAGTAATATACCATGATACTTTGTATAAACAGTCTCAAATATTCCCACCACTGTTCCAGCAAAACTAATTGTTTTTACAAATGGAAAAGATGGAAAATTGCATTATCTGAGGTGGACAGAAACTGTTTCTAGAATAGTTATGCTTGTGTGAGGGCTTTACCAGTTCAGGTACCAGCATGCTCAGTTATATGTAGAGTAGGATATTTCAAGTCCCAACTTCTACTCTGAAGCAAAGACCTAATGGGAGATGCATGATTTGGTTTAAATTTTAGATGTGGTGTCCCCAAGTATCTCTGGCTCCTTCAGAAAATATCAGGCTGCACAGGGAAAATTAAGTTTCACACATTTGGAGTTATTCTTCCTATTTTGTCTAAATGGGGACGTCAGCGTGTTTGTACAGATCTAAATAAGAACTGAGTCATCTGTTTCTGCCTGGAAAATAGTCACACAGAGTAGCCTCTCTGCATAGCCCACACACAGAGACCCCAGTCTCAAGCCTGTGTACAGTCTGTGGGCAACCTGAAGGAATCAGATCCAACAGCACAATCTCTACACGAAGCCTTCAGCCATGGCAGAAACCTCCTAACATATGGCCTGTCACAGTCTCTGATATATTCCATCTTCATCTTTTTGTTTCCTAAAATCAGGCCTGATCCTGGAGTAAAGGTTAAATTGAAGGTGGAATCTTGTAATATTTCAGCATGGGAATTCCTGGGAAAATACAGAAACCTCAATATGACATCTTTCTCTCATGGGAATCTGAAATTGCTTTATTGTTTGGTCCCTGTGTCAAAGCTCAGTGAAGCTGTTGAACCAACAGCTAGGCCTGTGAAAGAGGATCAAGTAATTCTGTTTGGTGGTGTGTCTTACATAGCTGCTGCTAATGGCCTTCTCAGTGATGACACAGCAGACGAGCAAAAGCTGAGTCAAAATGGGCAAGTTATAGAATAAATACTTTGTTGTTTCAGGATGCCACAGTATCTTTTGCTAAATGCTGCATCTTCTTCAGTGGTTGAAATGATTGCATTTTCTGTAGCATCATGAAAAGTCAAACTGACAGTCAAAGCAGTGGAAGTTGACCTGGTAGTTGTTAGCTGAATGTATGTGGTGGTCATATAATCTGCCCCTTTACCTGCTTTGGTTTGGCTTGGATGACTTGCTAACAATGTCAGCTTTATGAACGTTGCAGATAATATATTGCAGATAAATATTTAATAACATCATACTGTTAAAAGACATTCTGGTTAAAGGAAATCTAGTTTGTACCAGAGGAAGTCTTCCATTAAGAACAACAGATTTAGTAGTGCCCCAGATAACTAAATTAGGAAATGTGTACAAGATATGATTTAGTGTGAAATAAGAATGGGCTGGTGCCTGTCAAACCAGTCTCTGACTGTGTAAGCTAGCCTTACTTCTTGACTCATCATTGCTCTGCTGAATTTTGGCTCTATCTTCTTTTTTGTTTAGATACTTCATGTCCTTCTCATGAGATCTAGTTAATTCTTCATGTTCAGATCTTTGTGATTTAAATTTCTTATGAAACAGTGCAGGTAATGTGGGATATAAGGGGTTTTCTGCTGTTACTGTTCATATGGCCACCATGGGATTTTTCAGGACTCGCAAGACTTGAGTGGTCTGGTCACTCATCTTGGATGAGAGATGTGCTCCTCCTATTCTCTGAAGCACAACAGATGGCAATAAGCACTGATACAGTGTTGCTGGGAAATGAAGCAACGCCGGGTTTAAAGCGCCAGGCTAGCACCCAGCTCTGCCACAAGAAATTGCTTAGGCCATAAGTCACAAATGGAGCTGAAAGAGCTGTGTTGGCCCTACCTCACCAAAT
Organism: Geospiza fortis; assembly: GCF_000277835.1. Classification (NCBI taxonomy): domain Eukaryota; kingdom Metazoa; phylum Chordata; class Aves; order Passeriformes; family Thraupidae; genus Geospiza; species Geospiza fortis. The sequence goes on along the minus strand of NW_005054378.1, from coordinate 258,123 downwards.
AGCTGACAGTGCACTGGGGTGGCTATAATGCTGTTTTACATGTTGTGAGCTGGATGATACTTTACTGGAGGTGTTTTAAACCTCACTGCTGTGAGAAACTGGCTGCTGGTGCTGACTGCTGACCTCCACTGAACATGCTTTCCAGCACATAGTGTTTAATACTGCATGCACTAATCCAGGCCTAATGTGGAAGAGGAGATTCTGTAAAATGAATTGTATAAGGTGTGATGCACCAGCAGCAGGAAAGGGCATTTTGTGGGATTAGATACAACCACTTAACCTGGTGGTGGCCTGTAGTTCATGTTCAGTGTGTGGAGCAGTCAGCAGGAGCACAGTGGGGAGCCTGGTTGTGCCCCTTAAGAAGGAAAGTGAGGAGTCCTTGTGCTGTCCTTGTGCTGCAAGTCTGCCAGGACAGGTGGGGATCTGTAAGAGACCTTGGTAGTACCCGCACAGAGTCAGTAGGAGCTTATCTGTGGGCTGGCTGTAGTAGATAATTACAAATAACAGCAAAATAATTTCAAAACTCAAACCACTTCCTTTGTATCTAATCTTAAATACAATTTGCTAGAGGTCCTTGCCTTCACTAATGCAGAGTTTTAGAAGAACTGGCATTAAGCTTGCAATGTTTTGAAATAAAAGTAAGCTCTAAATGGCACTTCCAGGAACACCAAATAGCTGCAATTTTTGCTGGCCATTGTAAAAGCTGCTGGTGTTCCCCATTATCCTCTAATCGGATCAGTTGTGATCCTGGTGGCTTTCCAGGAAATGTGTGTGCTTCCCCCATGGCCTGTTTGCACTGGGTAGGTAGGATGGGTTCCACATTCCTTCCCTTTCTGCCTAAAAATCAGGGGTCTCAGTTTTGTCAGCTTGAAACGGCTGTAAAAAATCAGTGTCAGGCTCCTGAAGTGTCATTTACAGCTAGGCTGGAACAAGGACTGAGGCTGGGAGGGAGTCTTGCCTGTGTTAGTCCCTCTGGCCTCACTATTGCAGATCCAGACCAGGATGCTTGGCCACCTGGGCACACGCTGGCTCGTGTTCAGCCATTGTCAACCAGCTCCCCTAGGTCCTTTCCTGCCAGGCAGCTTTCCAGCCTCTCTGGCCCAAGCCTGGAGTGCTTGGAGTGGTTGTGACACAAGTGTAAGTGTTGAGTCAAGTATGTGGCAAGATCTCAAGAAACAAAGTTGCTGTAATAGTTATTCGTAGTGACTGAATCAGTGAATAATTTTCAGTCACAGAAGATCTAGTGAGACTGTGTATTTTTCTGGCATACGTAGCAGAACCTGTGCTTTTGTCTTATCCAACTTAAAGAAGATTAACAAACCTAAAGTGCAGTCTCTGTTGAAGATGCAGGGAAGCAGTAAAATAGGAAACAAAGTGACCATGCTGGTAGCAATATTCTTAAAATACGTGCTATGGTGTAATTTAGAAGTTGAAGTTTTTGTGGTAGCTGTAAATGTCTCTAAAGGGCTGTATCTTCTGTCAGGCTGGACTTTTTAGAAGAGTTTATTATTTTTCTACAGACTATAAGCATGACTAGTTGCAAACTGGGGAAGGGAGGATTGATTGTGACTGGTCTTCATGTTTCTGTCTATTGAGTATCTTCAGTGATGTCAAGGAGCCATGGCATGCAGCTGGCTAAAATCAGCACCAAAATAGGATTATTTCTGTTCTGTTTAAGCTCAGTTTGAGGAACTAGGCACGTGGTGAATGCAGTAACTGTTTGGAACTCGCAGGGAGAAACTGAGCTGCATATTTAGTCCTCCTAAATCAGTTTGTGTGGCTGTAACTGAGCTAACAACAAGCTCCCTGAAGACTCTGCCACTCTCTAGTACCTAGCAGCCTGG
>NW_005054378.1:251737-256186 GCF_000277835.1 Geospiza fortis | reverse complement strand
GGCTTTCAGTGGGGAAAAAATGACCTCTCCTTGTGGCTGTTGCTGCATTTTGCAAGCAGTCTTGCAGCTTGTCTTGGAAATTCTTGGCTTGCTTAACCCACACAGAAACTCAAATAGCATTCAGTGAGAGCAGAGTAGGCTTACGTAACTTTCCATGGTTTCCCTTGCAGAAGAGATGAGGTAATTCTCTCAGACCTGTTTGTAATGGCCTGGAAACGTGTTTGGTTTCACTTTCAAATTCTGGATGATCTCACCACGGGGACTTGACAGTGGTGCTCTTTTTGTTTGGGAAAAATCCCTGCCTGTAATTCAAGGTTTTCTGTTTTAGGGGCTTTTGACTCTGAAATCAGGTTTGTAGAGAAGCCTTACTTGCTTTATATTCCAGTACAGAACCTCAGTGTGCTAAAGAGCTACAGACTAGTTAGAAATAGCTGATCACTATGTAATGTGACTGCTTTCTCTAAATATGTGATATATTACAGGGAAGCTAGGTTCTTGGCTGCCTGCATGTGGAAGGAAACATTTCTCCAGTTGCGTTTTCTGTTCCCAGAGCTCAAGATAATCCTTCATGTGATACAGCACTGCATTCCATAGTGATAGTTATTGTAGGCAGGTAGTCCTTCTCTAATAAAGAACTGTGTTTGTCAAAGAGGATTTAGGAATTTGGAACAGTTTTCCAGGATCTACAGCATCTGCGTGAGTCTGCATCACGTACAGGGACATACCGTTGTCTCAGGCTCAGCTTCTGAGAGTGGTCTTGCTGAGACAAACCCCTCGGGGTTAGACAGTTTGAAAGCAGAGGGGGTTTACTGGGAGGAATGAGACCTGCACTCATTGAGCATCTATATGGGCTGTAAGCATAGCAGTGCTGGTAATCTGCTGGCACAATGCTTTTTGTTTTGGTCACCTGGAAGCTGTGGCTGTGTAGAAGATGTGTAGATGTCTTTTGCTAAGACATCTTGTAGGTAGCTCAACCCTGAGTTTTGTTGTCTCTTACATTTTTAGTCTCAGTCCTTTTGCTGGTTTAGATCTCACAAAACTGAGTGTAAACACAGCAATGGGCTTTCTTGGGAAAACCCCAGTGTCTGGAGGAGTCTGCAGCTACATGATGCCAGCACTTGAGTTGGAGTGAGCATGCCCTGCCTGGGTAGATCTCTGCTCTGCTCACAGTGCAGCATGTTCTGGACCCAAGCATGTCCTTGCTGCAGCAATGTGTGGTGGACAAGAGCCATTCACTCACTGCTCTTGGAGCAATGGCATTTGTGCAACTGGCCTTAAATTTTGGGATTGTTTATTGGATCATAAATCTCTTAGCTGTGCGTGTGCTGTGACAAATGACTGCGGGGTGAGGACTCAGTGCTTCTGTAACATGCCCACACACAGTCATGAGTAGGCAGCTACAGACCATAAGGCCATGTGAACTGGTGAATTTCTTTCATAAAGGTGAATAGAAAACCTTCTTTTCTTGACTATCTGACACTCTGACCCCATAAAGTTTGGGTTGTAGGGCAAAGGTGTGTGCTGGTAAGTAAAACTGTAGCCAGGTACTTAACAGTATGGTTCTGTAAATGGTTCTGTAATCCATTTGTTTTGGTTGTCTACTTTGGTGTACTATGGAATAAAACTTTCCAAAGTTTTATTTGGAAAGTTTTTTTTTAATTTATTTATATAATTTTTTTTTATTTATTTAAATGCAGCACTTTCCAACTTTCCAAACTTTCTCTTGTTGAGCAAAGGGCATGGCTAGGTACTTAAGTGGAGGAGAGTGACCTGGAATTCTGCTCTTACCGTGTTGTTATAGGGTGACTAGGTTTCCTCCTAAATTTATCTCAAACCCGGCTAAATATGAATCTTGCTTTTGGGATCCCTTCTTGCATTCTCTGTTGCAAACAAAACTGGCTGTGTTTGAAGGACCAGAAGATGCTTCTCTGGAGATCCCTTGCTGGACTGGCAGTAGGACTTTTTGGTGGCTTGAGCAGCTCCAAGGAAAGGGTTTGTGCTCCACAGCGCAGCAAGCAGTGTGTAAGCCCACCTTCCAGAGAGAAGTATTTTGGACACTTGATCAGTCCATATTCAGACTGCTGTGAATGGCAGGACAGCACAGAGAAGTTAATTTCCAGTGCTAGGTTCTCTGCAACCTTCCCATAAGTGACTTGACTCAGAGCTGTGCCCCACAGATGGTTGTTGACCACTGCAAGATGTGAGTCATTGACCATCAATATTCCTTAAAGTGCACTGATTTATTAAACAGACACTGATGATGTTGAGACTTCAAAAATGCCTGTGGTGGCAAAACATGTAGTATTAGAAATACAGGTGGATGGACCAGCTTAACTTTCAAAGAAAGACAAAATAAATAGAGCAAATTATGTAACAATTTTTTTTCATCATGGGAAGAGTAATTTTAAATATTCGTACAGGCAAATGTAAAACTGCTTTTGAACTCGGAAAGAGAGCAGTGGTCTCTCGAGTTAAAACTTTTCCAGTATATTTTACCCTGTTTAACAACAGCTGTGGAATACTGCTTCTTGAGTTAGGACATGGTAAATGCATTTTGTCTTGTCTTCTGAGCATTACTAGCCCAGATGTTTTGATTTTTGTCATTCAGTTAGTTTTGTTCATAAGGAATCACATAGAGTTACACTGTGGGGCCACTTGGGCACTGGTTTATTAAATGAGCAATTTAGTAGCCTTAATGAATTTTTCCCCCCAATCTTTTCACTGTAGTTATTGGTTGTTGGTCTTTTTTGTTCTGTTTCATAGCTTAAAAATTCTGCTTTTTTTTCAGGCTCACATTAAATTTCCTATTGACTATCCATATTCACCACCTACGTTCAGATTCCTGACCAAAATGTGGCACCCCAACATTTATGAGGTAAGGTGTTTTTAAAAAAATTGTTTTCTGGGGTGTGTGAGAGAGCTTTGTGCTTCCTTAAACTCAGTATGTGTGTGGGTTACTTTCAGAGGGTAGCCAAGGCTGTGGACCGTCAGCAATTGGATCACAACAGAGCTACACAGCAGGTCCAGGAGAGGAATGATTTTATATAGAGGCAATTGGTTCAATATCACCCACTTCCATAGAGCTGTATTTGAAGGCTGAAGGCCTGTTTTGGTTCAAAACTTGACTTTTAGTGGAGGTCAGCCAAATCCTAGCTGGAGAATTTTGGGTATCCTAGACGCATGCCAGCCTGCTAAGAAGCACTGCCTCTATAGTTTTGGGAGCTAAAGGATTTCAAAATGTTCCTTTTGCTGCAGGTCTCTCACTTTATCACAGGTTTTCTTATGAGAGGTTTTGCAGACTTCCTTTGAACCCACCTGAAAACTGGAATGTCATTCTCTTCCATCCCATGAACAAATAAAGCCCTCACTTGATGTCTTGGGCTTGGGAAGTCCTTTCTGATAAGTTCTTGCTGCCAAATGCCCAGCTTGGAATGGGTGTGCTTCAAATGGTGAGAAGTGCAGTGATGGCTTACTAATAAATGTCTAGAAACCTTGCCAAACTTCAGTGCAGCACAGAATACTAACCCACTTTAATTATTAACTGATCCAGGGAATTGCCCAAGTCCAGGGACATCCTCACATCAGTTATCTGATAGTTTTCTGATGTGGGTTTTGTACTTGGCACAGGATCTTTCCTGTAGCCAAGGATGATGTTTTTCTTTAAGGCTCTATTTCAGTTACAGGGAATTTTGTTCTATAAATAAAGACAACTTTGATATCTTCAGATAATTGCAGACGCATACTGTGGGTATTGATTCTGAATTTGGAAATCCTCATGCAGGAAGTGAGTGGCAAATGGCTACCAAAATTAAATGTACAAAAACAAGCTTTGGAAAGGACCTCTCCCAGTCCTGGTGAGAAAGATGAAAAATTGACTAGAAACAACTGAAGGCAGCAGGAGGAACTTACCCAAAACTTTATGTGTGTATTTTGGGTTTGCTCTTCAAATACACAAGCTCTCAGCTTTGTGCTTTGTGTTTATAGGAGTATTTCTTGTAGCTGAGGGAATCTGAAGCAGCTTGCAGACTGTTTTGGAAACATTTAAGCAATGAAGATGAGGCACTGGGGTAACTTCAGATGAAACTGAGACTATCTCAGCAAAGTGTTTGATGTTTGAGGGTTGTCAGGAGGAGGGGGACAAAAAACCCCTCTTAGCGCACAGAAGATGAAAGAAAGTAGCAGTTTACAGAATCTGCTGGTAGGACCAGATGGAGAGGCTGGGGCTGACATTCCAGTTCTGAGCAATGAGACTTGAGCAATATGTGGTTTTTTCATCTCTGGTTTACTTGGGTCATCTAATTGAACTTTGCTAAAATTGCATTCACTTGCTCTTTATTTTTATGACATAACGGTTCTCAGTCCTGATAGAAATGGAGGCTATACCTCAATGGCAGATAAATACCCCATTCTCCTTGTTTATGTCTTTCAAAAATGCATGGAGGGAAAGGC
>NW_005054378.1:247239-251723 GCF_000277835.1 Geospiza fortis | reverse complement strand
TCTCTAGAACTTTGTGCTGACCTCATCAGGCCCCATTAAACCTTTACCTGTCCAGATTCTTAATGATAGTGCAGTTCTCAAACATGTAACGCTGATTGTGGCAAGACAAAAACTTCTCACATCGTTGCTTCCCTCTATCTTCATTTTGCCGAATATCTGCTTGTCCCCATGCTGCTGATCTGATTGCTTCAGGAACTTTTCCCAATTACTGAGATACTTCCTCTGGCCACTAGCATTGCATTCTTCCAGGAAAAGGTTAAAGGAAAAACTAATGGAAATTATTAGTGATAGCAGAGTAGACTGAGCATAATCTAATATTAATAAAGTTAACTTCAGCTTGGAGTGATACTAAAAAAAGTTCAAGATTTCACAAGCCCATTGGGGTTCTAAAAGGGAAACTGCCTTCTTAAAGTCAACTGTTCCAGCAATGTAAGTATGTGCTTTGGAATTCAGCAGCTCCAGGTGCTGCCTTGCTGTGTTCTTGACTAAAACCTGCTTCAAAGTGACAAGGGCCTGCTAGGTTAGCATACCTGGCATGAATAGTGCACCACTGAAATCTGGATGCAGACCACAACCCCCCAGGTGAGCTGCTGCTTTCTGTAGCTGTGATCACTGGCCTGGGCTCAAAGGCACAGATGCTGTTGCTGTGAGCAGCCCTGCTCTGTGCTCTGAGCAGTGTTGGAAGAATGTGAGACCAGGTGTGTGGGCAGCTTCCAGCCTGGAGTCCTGAACAGAGCCGATCCTGTCATCAGTCTGTGCCCTGGACTAGGGTGACACGGGACAGCATGAGTGCTGCCCCACAGCTGGCTGCAAAGCCCATGGGGCCTGGAGAGGCCAATATCTGCTGGCCAGCCTCAGACCTCATCTGCACCTTCACCCCATCCTGCAGTAAGGTACTGGTGAGTCCCTGGAGTCTGCCTCAGTGGAGGGTATCAGCTGGGGTGGATACTGCTCCAGCCCTCCTACAAAGCAGTTGTGTCAGAGTGCTGTTGCTGATGGAGAATTGGGTTGACAGCTTTCCTAAATAGGCATTATAGAGCTTTAAATCTATATTCAGGCCATAAGACTGGTGAGTAGAACATATTGAGGATTATGTGGCTGTATGGCTTCCATATGCTGCCAGAATATTCTTCCTTTTGCATGCTGAAAGGGATTTTCAGTGAAACCTTCAGTAAGCATCTCCTGCTTTTTCATCTGGTATTTTGAACAGCTGTGTCCTAGGGGAGTTGTGTAAGCCTGCCCCACACCATCTGTTCAAGGTCCTTGTGTCCTGGGAGACATAATGTTTTCATACCTGAGCTAGTAGATGGTGATTAAACTCTTCAATTCAAAAATTTTCTGTAGCTAGCTCAAGCTACCAGTGGGAACACAAATTTTCTTTAACCCTACTTGGGGTCTCCTGTGATTAAACCTTATGTCACTGTGATAGTAGTACCTGCTATCTGGAGACCAATCTAGTTTTATGTTACATTATTACTATTTTTGCTTACTTCAGTACATTCTTTAAACCTCTTGATTTTATATTGGGTTTTTTTGCCAGTTTGCAGGCTAGCCCTTGGAAGAATTCAGAACCATTTCCAGCCCTTGTTGGTTTTTGCTGGCACTTGGATGTTCATATCAACAAGGTTAAACTGATCAGAAGACAGTCTGAGTGGTGGATTTGAGTCATCAGGCCTCAGCCTCCAGCCAAGCTATTCTCAGTGCTTTTTTCTGTCTTGCAGAATGGAGATGTATGTATTTCAATTCTTCACCCACCTGTAGATGACCCACAAAGTGGAGAGCTACCATCAGAGAGGTGGAACCCTACCCAAAATGTCAGGTAACTGTGAATATGTTGTGCAGTGGTGACCTCAAAGACCTGCCATCTCTACAAGACCTAAGGGCTATGGTGGGAGAGGTTTGGGAGGGAATTTAAGGTTTTGTGGGGCTTTGGGCTTGAATCAAGTGGGAACCAGACATACCAGTCTGTCTGAACATACTGGGCTGACAGTGCAGAGCCTTCTGTCCTATTCAAAGGGTTTCATACTCTGAAGGCAAATTATCTCAAATGTTGAAGCCTATCTCAGTCACTGTTATCTTCTTCGAAGTACCACTAGTGGAAAAGTGTGTGTAATGGGTTCCAGGTGCATGCCAAACTGCTCTATTACTCCCCTTCCCTGTGGGACAGGGGAGAGAAAAACAACACAGAAAACAACTTCCATCTTTGAGATAAGGCAGTTGACTAAAGCAATAGCAAAATCTTGTGCACATCCGCAAAAGGGAAGAAAAATTAATCTCTCCTTACCATTGGTGAGCAACATTCAGCCACTTCCTGGGAAGCAGGGCTTCAGTGCATGTAGCAGTTGCTCCAGAAGGCAAACACTGTTATAACAAATGTCCTCCATTCCTCCTCTCTCACTTAGCTTTCGTGTCTGAGCTGATGTTATATGGTATGGAATATCCCTTTGGTTAAGTTGGACCAGCTGGCCTGGTTGTGTCCCATCTTAGGATCTTGCCACCTCTCAGCCCCTTGATGGGGGAGTGGGGAATGTTGGAGACAGATGATGCTGTGCCAGCACAGCTCAGCAGTAGCCAAAACAATTGTGTGTTATCATACCTGTCTAACTATGGATAGAAAGCACTGGGGGCTGCTAAGGGAAAATGAGCTACAGCTCAGCAAACTCAACACAGTCTCCACTTTTAATTCCATACCATTTGTTTAGATCCTACATAACATATTTATCTTCCAACTGTTCCCCTCTATTTCTTTATCATTACTGGAATCCCTTCTAACCCACACATGCACCCCAAACTACATCCTTGAACCATCTCTGTACCAAACATACATTTTCATTAACCTGCCCTTTCACAGATGGATATTATTCTCCTGTTTCATGGCTTCCTCCACCCCTCCAGATCCATGACTTGTGCTCTACCCCATCCGGGTGGGTGGTCAGGACAGAAGCAGCACACTTGATCATTGGTCACCAGCCTGGCTCACATCATCATCACATTCTCCTTGCTCCTCACAAAATTCATTCTTTGTCAGGTCATGTTGTTCCTGTTCCTTTACTTCTTGTGACATAAAACTCACACTGTTTGTTTTTCCCCCAGGGTTAAATCCCCTTGAGGTACACACTGGGTCTCCCCATCCTTCCACATTACCTGCCAAGTACACCCAGGTCCTTGGGTAAAGACAAACCCACCAATGTGTTTGCCTTTTCCCATGGGAGAAGAATCCATTCTGATTTCCCCGGCACTTTCCTGTGTGTAGTGCAGGGACCTTATCTCCTCCCACAGTGTCTGTGGGCTCAGTTTGGGCAGGATCAGTGCAGTTAGCAGATACCCTAGCATTGACCAGCCAAGTGGCTTCTTTTGCATCCCAGTGCTTCCATGTCCCATTACCTAAAATTCTTAACAGTCTTCAGCATTTCTGAGTCTTTCCAGAGGCTTGTGGGTGGTAAGGGATGTGATATATTCTCTCAGTGTTTCTTTGCTTTCAAGTTTATGAGATTATTTTGAAAATTAGTCCCATTGCCTGATTCAGTTCTCTCTGGGGTACCATGTCACCACAGAATCTCTCAAGACCTGAGATTGTGTTCCAAACAGCGGCATGGTTTACTGGGTACATTTCCAGCTAGTTGTTGCCTCTGACACAGTGAGTGTATAACTCTTGCCTTGGCATGTGTGTGGCCCAGTGTAATCTATTTGCCAGGCCTCACCACACTGGAAACCCAGCCACTGCCCTCTATTCCAGGGATATTTCACTCGTGTGGCTCCCTTGATGGCAGCACATCTTTCACATTTGTGGATAACCTGTGTGATGGCCTCTGTGGCCAGGTCCACCCCTCAATCATGAGCCCATCTGTGTATTGCACCCCTTCCTAGATATCCTGAAGTGGCCTGGGGCTAGAAATAGCTCACCCTTTTGTTCCCAGCCTTAGTCTCCCTGAGCTATTCCAATCTTCACAGCCTTACCTACCTGTTTGTTGTTCTGATGTTCTTCTGCAGCAGGTAAGTACCAGGAGGCGTCACTCACCAAACACCATCATGGACAAAACAGGCTAGAATTAGAGATGGGGTCCCTCCCATAGCATGCCAGTTCTGCATTAACTCTGCCAGCATGAGTCCACCCCATGGGCAGTAGTTTTCCCCAGACTGCTGCGGCATGGGTCACACTTCCACTGGATGCAGTCCTTTAAGGACAAGCTGCTCCAGTGAGAGCTACTCTCTCCATGGGTCTCCCACAGGATCACAGCCTCCTCTCAGGCATCCCCCTGCTCCAGCCTGGGCTCCCCAGAGGCTGCAGGTGGATCTCTGCCCCCCAGTGCCCTCCCTGGGCTGCAGGGGCACAGCTGCCTCACCATTGTCTTGACCACAGGCTGCAGGGGAATCTCTGCTCCAATACCTGGAGTAGCTCCTGCCCCTCCTGCGCTGCCCTGGCTGTCTGCAGGGTTGTTCCTCTTATGTGTTCTCACTCCATTCTTCTCTGGACACAGAATTTT
>NW_005054378.1:225687-247210 GCF_000277835.1 Geospiza fortis | reverse complement strand
TCTGTCCTTGGAGCTGCCAGGCTCTCACAGACATAGGGGAAGTTTCTGTCAGCTTCTCACGGAAGCCACCCTTGTAGCACCTTGACTACCAAAACTTGGCCCTGCACACCCAATACAGGATGTTTTTGAGTATTCTGACCAGTAGAATCAACTTTGCAGAGTTCTGCCTGTGGTTTGCTTTCCATTGTTTGTCTCCTGTCCTCCTGAGTGCTGTTGGGAGCAGCTGATGGTTTTCTTCCTGACAAAAATACAAAGGATCACTAAGTACCAGAGACATTAAAGGCCTAACCTGTCCATGCTTTTGAAACAGCAGCTGAATTTCATTCTCATTACAAGACAGTGTCAAATAAAGAATCAACTGGGTGACAAGCCTTAACTCAAGGTTAGGAAACAGCTTTGGGCATTAATTACATAAATCACACATGCATTTTGGGTATTTAATTATATTCAACCCTAGAGACTGACACGGAACTTATCATATTGCTTGTTCTCTAATTTCTGCTGTCCCTCACCACAGTTGCAGTTTTCGGCACTAATGCTCTTGAATCATCTTGGGCTTAAGGGTGACAGGTCAAAACATTCCTCAGCAAATGAAAATAAAGCTGGTCCTTCACTTCTAGCCTGCTACCACCATCACCAGCTGGGCAGAGTGCCAGCAGAAGCACATCCTGCTGGGGTCCCATCTGGCTTGGGAAAGCTCCACAGTGTCAGCCAGGAGGCAGAGGGGCCGAAGATGTGGGAGGGAGCTGCTCTTCTGCTGCTGAATTCTGTAAATCCTGCCAAGTGTCGACTATTTCCCCACAGATGAGCAGGGTTGAAGAGTCTGAAGGGGAAAATTCATTCTTCAACTGTGAGAGTTCACATGTGCTTCTGAGGGTGTCAAGCAGGCTCATTTATTTTTTTAAGCACAATCAGTATGGACTTTCCCATCACTGGGAGCTAGGTGATGCAGGCATAAGTAAACACAGCAAAACCCAGCAAGATGTGAAGGAATGCAGCTCTGATCTGTTAGGCAGAGAATACTGCTTCCTGTGTCCCATGGAGCTGAGTGAGTGGTAGAAGGCCAGGGGTTGAGGCTCTCTGATCATTTTAATTGTCCTTCTCCACATCTCCCCTGCCTCCCCTGCCCCTGACCTGCACAGGCCAGGACTCTGCACAGTATTCAAGGTACTGGCACACCTGTATCTCCTGCAGGCAGGTGAAGTACTGTCTGCCTATTGCTTTGTTTCTTGAGGATTCCCGTTTGTCTTGGCTTTTTTTTGCTGCCTGAGATCTGGGCAGATTCCACAAACAGCTTGATCCAGTAACATGACTGTCAGTGCAGCCTAGGCTAAAACTTTTGACTTTATACCAGAAGGCAAAAAGGCACTTGGACCAATCTATACCTACCTCTTGAGGTGGCTCTGAGAGGCTACAATGTGGATAGCAGCTGGAATTCTTAAAAAAATTCCTTTTTCAACAGGGAATGTAATAGGATGTGCTGGTTGGGACCACCAGCCAATCTACATCATGTCTCTTTGGGAAGAAATTGATCTTTGCGTGAGCCTTCTTATGTTGATACAGGAGCAAAAACAAGAACAGGTCTGTTTCCTTGAGCCTCTGCTGGCTGCTCTCCATGCTACAGCAGCCTTGTCTGAGGGGAGACAGATCCCTGACAATATCCCAGAGACTCAGCCCATACCCAGCCCATGCAGTTTGCATCTGCTGCTGAGGTTTTCAGTCCCACATGGCTGAACTTTTTACTGGTATTAGTCCTGTCAGATCCCCCATGCTGGGATGCCTTTCTGTTACTGTACCTTCTTCAAGGCAAGCAGGTTGAATTGGAGGACACTGTCCAGTTCTTAAAGATATTAGCAGTGATGGAGCTGATCTGATGTGCTGGATGGGAGGGAAGAACTCAGAGAGCTTCACTTCTAATACAGTTGTCTTGGTGTATTTAAGTACCTTAGCAGTAACTTTGCTGTCTGGACACAACACTGAAAATTGGCTTTTCCTCACTGTTGATGGAAGTGTGGTAGAGCAGATGGTAAATCCAGATATTAATTCCTGTCCTTGGCCTTCCCTAGACTTTGTTTGCTCTGCAGAAAGCTGCTGTGTGATGCTGGAGCTGACATGCTGGCCTTTTTGCAGAGAATCAAAGGCTCTTAAATGAATTCTTGAGATGAAGTAGAAAATGATCTCTTATGCCCATCATTCCAATCCAATGAGACAGTTTCTTCCAGAGCTGCTGTTCTCTTTTCGTACAAAATTATATAATTTAGAAAATGAATTGTATAAAACTCTCTTGATAGCTGTGCTGAACAGTCTGTTCAGATACAAGTGTTTATTTTCAAAACCTTTCAACGTACTCAGTATCCAAATGACCAAGCATTTCCTGGAATTGTACCCAGATATATGATCTGGTAGATGTGCTCTGAACATGCCCCTGTATCAGTGCAAACACGACTGCAGCTCCCAGTCCCCTTTAATCAAGGTCTGCAAAGTGGCTGTTGGGTAATGCTGTGTTTCAAGAGCTATTCCCTGTCCCTTGTTTGTCCCTTCCACTTGAAAGGGAAGCTGTTGCTGGCAGGACCGCTGGGATGGGTAATGCTGTCATGGTGGCTGGATATGGGTGTTTGTGCTGGTTGAGGCACAGTGTGAGCAGCAAAGGCTGCAACTCTCAAGTGCAGGGTTCTAGGAAATGCAGGAGAAAGCTCTGGAAAAGAGGATGATGTTTGCAGCTGGTAAATGCCAGCAGAGCAGGGCCCCTGGCTGGAAATCCCAGAGGACTGTCTGCCCGCCTGCCTGCCAGGGGTCACATGACTGGCTCATGTTGGCTCTGCTGAATACCAGCAGCTGAATCCCACTGGGCTCTGGCACCTTGCCTGGGCATGGAAAAACATCCACACTGTCCTCTCCTTGCTGTGCTTGAGAGCCGCTGCTGCAGCCTGAGTGGGGCACGACCTGGGGAGAGGGAGAGTCCTGCCTCAGCCTCCCAGCCACCTGGCAGGGCAGGGGAGAAGTAGGGCAGCCTTTTCTGCTGGCCTTGGGTCATAGCAGCCCTTCTCCTTGCGCAGGGCAGGCAAACAGCCTGACCTGGCTTCCTGCTGGAGGCTGCAAGCCACCAGGAACAGCTCACAGAGCAGATTTCCAGCCCCACCCCATCTGTGGATAAGTGCAGACAAGCTGAATTCTGGTCTGATTGTAGCTTTCTGTGCTGCCCTGTCCCAAGCACAGACACAATGGTCTGTAGCCAGATGAGGTTTGTGTTGTATCACCTTCCCTACAACAATGTCCAGGGCCTGAGGTTCATGAATACCTGTTCTCACTTAAAAACACTCCTGTGATTAAACCTTATGTTTAAACGCTGTCCTCAGCTTAAGACTTGACTTCAAACAAGTTTATGATGCAAAACCTAAAGAAGTTGTGGGTATCCAGAACCCATGAATGCGTTAGCTCTGACTCTGCTGTTGTGGTTACGTCTTTCAGGACTATCCTACTGAGCGTAATCTCTTTGCTTAATGAGCCCAACACATTCTCCCCAGCCAATGTGGATGCGTCAGTCATGTTCAGGAAATGGAGGGACAGTAAAGGAAAAGACAAGGAGTACGCCGAAATCATAAGGTAAGCTTTGCCAGTTGTGATGCTGGGCTACCAGCATTCTGCTTTGAATCCTATCATACAGGCTGCTTCCAGAATTTGCTGAAACCGGCTTCTCACAGCAGAATGTAATTTAGAAATTAATTTCAGTGTTTTATTCAAAGTCCATGCTTCAGGTCCCTCCAGAATTTTCAGCACACAGAAGCAGTGCAGACTTCTGGGGCAGGAAGATTGGGCTGATTTGTCTTTAAGTTGTTCTTTTTTCAGACTAATCTGTCATGATGCTCTGCAAAACCTATTGGCTACTAGTAAATCCCAGTCTAAGTCTCTGCTTTTCTTTAAGCCCTGCATTGCTTGGGATGTGATGCAAACTGACTGCATGCTACTAATTTCTGTGCTTAATGCATGCATGAATCTTAATCTTGTCCCTCCAATTCAAAGGAGCACCAGCAGGATTTGTCAAGGGCTTGCAGAGCTGGGTTGGATTAGCTGGAGCCACAGCTCAGTCCTGCCCTTGGAGAAGTCCATGGTTCATCAGGAGCTGCAGGGGGATGATGTGAGCGTGGGCCAGGGCTGCTGTGGAGGGACAGCCCAGCCTGGAGCAGGACTGCTGGCAGGAGGCCACATCTGCATTGTCTCTGCCAGCTGGGCAGGCAGGATGTGACCCTGGGTGGGGCCAGTGGGGCTCTGCCTGTGCAGAGAATCCTCCAGCTCCCTCGGATCCAGCAGGGCTGGGTGCACTCCACGCAGGGAATGGCAGACTGACAGGTCCTGGGTGTGTGAGGGGACAGGCTGCCATCTGCTCCTCCTGCTTGGATGCAGCAGCCACACCTGGCTCTGGGTCATGGAAAACACTTGGCTCCTGTGGGCCCCAGGCTGTGTCCTGGGCTGCTGCCATGAGCTCCAGCTGCTCTGACCCTCCAGTGGGAGCTGAGAGCTGCGAAAGGCTTTTGGGAATTGCAGTTTTGAGCATTCTGTGGGAGAGCAGTCAGCGGCAGAGTCAATAAATCACCCTAGGAAATCCCTGACCGTCCCTGCAGTAGCGAATGGAATTTGCTTTGGCCTCTGGCAGGTCTCTAGTGCAGAGCCTGTGGAATAGCTGATTTCATGAGAGCGTGTGTGCTGCAAACCCCCTTGGCGTGCTCCCAGGCCTGAGGCTGCAGGAACCAAATCTGTTTCCCAATCTGCTTCCAAATCTGTTTTTGTGGTGTGTCCTGCAAACCTCAGCTCCCTTCCCCAGCTGCCAAGAGGGCAGGGCAGGGCCTGGAGGTGGGGAGTTGAGCCACACTGCTGCCAGTACATGGCCTTGCTCATGTTGCTGTGTCCTCCTCCCCACAGGAAACAGGTTTTGGCTACCAAAGCTGAGGCAGAGAAGGATGGTGTGAAGGTCCCCACTACACTGGCAGAGTACTGCATCAAAACTAAAGTGCCTTCCAATGACAACAGTTCAGATTTGCTTTACGACGACTTGTACGACGACGACATTGATGATGAAGACGAGGAGGAGGAGGATGCCGACTGTTACGATGATGATGATTCTGGCAACGAGGAGTCGTGACCTGCTCCCTCTATGCCCCTGTACTGCCCTGCCGACTCAGGCCAGAAGGGAGCAGCGGTAACCTAGCAGCAGTCCAGCAAAAAAGTGGGGGGGAGGGGTGTCAAAAAAAAACAAAACAAAACAAAAAAAAAAAACCCAACACAAAACTTTGTCTCCTGCTGTCTCCTGTTGTATGGATCTGTTCGCTCCTTTTTTATGGACCTCTTAGAGACCCTCCACAGAATGTCTGAATTCTTGCATTCTTAACCCTTTCATCACTGTATTATGATTTCTTTTTTTAAAAGAAATTCCCTTTTTCACTTCTACAAAATGCTCACAGTGAAACAGGTTTGCTTGTGTTTTTTTAAAAAAGAAACTCCCCTTTTCACTTCTCTATGAAATGCTCACAGCAAAACAGGTTTGCTCGTGTTTAGATTCTTGAATTAAATACAGTCTTGCATTGAGATGTTTAATGTATTTAAAGCTGGAACAAACCCATTGGAAGCCGGGTTTTTGGGAGCTCAAAGTGCTGCATTTACTGGGAAGAAAAAAAAATCCCCACAAAGCAAATTGCCAAGGTTTAGCTGCTCCATTTACAATAATAGCGTGTGTACATTCGTTTAGCCTTGTGGTGGTGGCTTTTCCTTTATAAGGTGTGGGGCGGAGAGTGTTAAAGCTACTGTGTGTTGAGCTTGATGGGATGTCACTGAAAGGTACAGTATTCCTTTTCAGCCTACTAAGTTAGGAAATAGCTGGGCCCTGGAGCCCCAGAGGGCACAATCAGCTTTGTCTCTGGAAAAGGCTTGTGATATGAACCTAAAATAAACACTTAACACTTCACATCTGTACAACTGAGCCCTGGGTTGCTTTTTTTTTTTTTTTTTTTTTATTTTTTTTTTTTTTTTTCCCCAGACTAGGATAGGGTTGAAAAAGTTCAGTTTAGCCATTCTGCTGCGATCTGCTGCCAGCTGCCCCTCTGGAGGGAGGACAGCACATGTGCATGCTGCTGCCCAGAGGGCCACCATTCGTGCTGGACTTACTTTTGGCAGTGGGGCAGAGCAGCAGCCTCCTGCCCGTGCTGGCTGGCAGCCCTTGCTTCCTGCAGCCCCAGCCCTGTGCATCTGGAGCTGCCTCCTTCACTTGTGTAGGTCACCTGCAGGCAGGTGCTGCTCTGTGCAGCCCAGTAAAAACACCTGACCTGCACCTGCTTAGACGTAGGTTTGTCTGCACAGAAAAGGTAATTAACTATATGGGAAATAAAAAGGTTTATGATTTCAAAAAAGACAATCCAAGTGATATAGTGTGAGATCCTAGCTCTCTGATGATGTCTGGAATTCTGCCCACTTTTCATAGGCATTGACTTCCATTCTAATTCTCTACCTAAACATGGAAGCTGAAGTTATGGGGGTTTCAGCTACGCTCAGAAGAGCTCCTAAAAGAGGGGAATTCTGTTTGTTCTCCTCCAGCACTTGCATTTTTATGGAGGCCAATTCTTTACTGTGGTTTTTCAGCAGGGTGGTAAGAGGCAGCAATGACTAGATTTTTTTTTTAAGAGAAGTACTTTGCATGCATTTCCCAGAGGAATCCAGAGAAGAGCCCGCGGTTCCGGCAGAGTTCGGAGCTGGCCGTGGCATGTCCAGTCTGTTCGTGTGTCTGTGTGTCTGTGCAGCGGCGGGCAGTGCTGGGCTCTCCCTGCCTGACTCCCTGGGGAGCAGCCAGCCCCAGGGCAGAGCAGGCCAGCAGCAGGTTCTGACAGGCTCTCAGCAGTGTGCTTCAGCTGATGCCCCGAGCTCAGCCTCCCGCATGTTTTTGGGAGTCCTCGGCAGAGCTTAGGGCGCTCCGTCGTGGGCAGGGGGATCCTGCATGTTTCTGGCCCAGACCCCTCTTCCTCAGGCGCTCGGCTCCCCCCGTGCAGCGTGCTGCCTCCGGTGCCCCGAGTTCCCGTCCCGCAGGATCCCTGGATCGGCAGCCGGGCCTGGCGGCCCCGGGAGCAGTTCGGAGGTGCTGGCCCTGCTTGGGCGGGACCCTCGGTCCCCACAGGTACAGAGGCATCACCCTGACCAGAGCCTGCGCTTCCCCGCCGTGTGTCTCAGGGTTTTCCATGGTACGTCCCCAGCTGCGGTCCCTCGGGGTGCTTCGGTGGGAACAGCCTTTGTTCGGGATCCGCTCCGTGGCTGCGTCCCGGGACAAGGCTGAGCAAAAGCTCCGGGGGCGCTGCCCGGACGGGAAGGAGAGGAAGACCCTGGGGGCTCCGCATGAGGCGAGCGAAGCAGATCTGTTCCCAAAGTGTTACTGGGCTGGGGTTTGCAGGGACAGTCCCTGCCCGGCCGTGCATCCCTCTGCCCGAGCGGCGATTCCTTGTGCCCGGCGCTCCCTCGGCCGCCTGCCTTCCTGCTTGCATGTTACCTGGGAAGGCAGCTGCACCCTCCTGCGTGGGGCACCCCCGCTTCACAGCAGCCCTGCGAGGGCAGCGCCAGGGCTGGCAAATGGGCCCCTGATGCTCCCGGCTGCAGGGCTGGACTCGGGGCCGCGCCAGGGCAGGGGAGCCAACCTCCAACTTGCAGGCGGCTGTGGGGGGTGAAGGAGCAGAGTGTAGCAACACTGGCTTTGCTGATGACTTGGTTGGAAATGAGGATACTGCATCTTTCAGGATTTCCCTTGTACTTTTGACCGTCTTCACTGTATACTCTCCAGTGACTTGTATTTCCAAGCTTGGTGTTGTAAGATGCATTATTATGACTCTTCTGTTACCCTTTTTTAATGACAAAAAAGCAACCTCTTTTGAGAGCTCCGACATTAACCAGACTAATTTCTCTTCCCCACTGTCCTGTGCAGTGTCATTGCTTGTTGACTTGCTGGTTTCCTTTTTTTGAAATACAACTGAAGTATGAGGGGATTTTTTTGAAACTATTTAAGAGATATTGCAGAAAAATGTTTACCTGCTCTGTGTATTCTGGGTTTTTCTTAACCCCTTTTCTCCTGTTTCAGTCAATATTAGCGTTTACATTTGCAGCTACATGTCCCTTCAAATGCAGTTTTCAACCATTCTGAAACCAGCAGGGTACACTAGGTTTCTTAGTAGTTTTCTTAGCTGAACTCCCAGATCTTTTCCTTTTTTTCTTCAGTATAATTTACCAGAAAGAATTAACTGATGCATTTTTGTGTTGTCTTCTCCTTCAGTAGTTATATTTTGTCTTTTCTGCACATCTGTCTACTAATAAAAATGTGAAATGAAAACATCTCTGTGCTGTTACTTTCATGTTTGAGCTGGTTGCATTGCATGGGTTCCTCAAAGCTTTGAATAACAGCTGTTCACGAGCTCATTGCTCCTGTGGTATCAGTGGACATATTTATACACCAATATCTATAAATTTATTGCAAAATAATGCTGCAGTTTGACAGCTGCCTGCACCTAAGACTAAAGAACAAACTGATTTAGAGGACTTTGGCAAAAGGCCAGACCTTTGCTGTTATATTTAGTCTCCCTAAGTAGGAAGGGGGAGACCAGTGAGAAGGTGGTCTGTGGATTCATGTGACTGGAGCAGGGATGCAGGACTCGGGCCAGAGCTCCTGGTGCCCTGGCAGGGCAGGAGCACGGAGCTCCTGAAGGGGTTGGACAGGGTGGAGGAGGAGTTTGACCGCTGGGCCAGGGAGCAGCTTTGGCAGAGAAATTTAGGTCACGGCTGCCAGCCCTCCTGAGTGCCAGACCTGCTGGTGCTGCACTGTTCCCTGCAGGCTCGGGAGGGGAGCAGGGTGTTTGCAGTGCCCGGCTGCTGCAGTCGAGCTAAAATTAGTGGGACAAATGTCAGGGAGTTGCACTGGCTGCACTTGATATCGATGGCAGCACAGCAACTGCTGAGTCAAATGTGGCTGGAACCCAAGTGCTTCTGCTGCACAGCTGAGCTGGAGGGAGGGTGATGGCATTTTGGAGCTGCCTTCCCAAAGCAATCTCCAATCTGTGGAAAGGGACCGGGAGGGATGGTGCTGTCTGGGATCTGGGCTGCTTGTATCTCCTGCCTGACCCTACAGCACTGGGCTGCTCAGAGCTGCCAGCAGCTGCTTCCTCCAGCACCAGCGTGGGACCAAAGGCAGGGCAAGGCCTCCAGCCCACCCTGCCCTGGCTAAGTCTGGAGGGGCAGCAGAGGGGGGTTTTCTTCTTTTCTCCTTGGTGGCCAAGCACAGCCGGGCAACCTTGCCTCTACCATCAGCGTAACAGGGCTTAGAGACTGAAATTGCTGCAGGCAAATCCTGCCAAAGTGACAATGTGGGGGAAGGGAGAAACATTTTGTTGAGTCTCAAAAGGAGGAGAGGAGCCTGCCTGTGGCTGTGTGGGCAGGACCCCAGAGCAGCGAGGAAGGTGTGGGACCCGAGGCTCAGGGGCTGCTGGGGGCTGGCACCATCTCTCCCCTGTTGCCTTTCCCCAGCTCCAGCCTCTTCTGGACTGTGACACGCATGCAAGAACCGAACTACACCTGCGGGGCAGCACTGGATGTCTGTAAACAAGACCTGGAGAGTGAAGGCAGCTCTGGGGCAGTCTGTGTTTTGAAGAAGCTGAATGAGGTGCTGCTGCTGTGAGGGCTCAGCTACTGGTGCAGTCTTGTACAAACTGATGGGCCCCAGCCTGCAGAAACATTTTTGCCCTCCTTGACATTCAGGCCCCAAAGCTGTTGGCAGTGGGACAGCAGCTGAAAAGGGCTTGGAGCAGCTGCTGGAGTTCAACCAGTGTCAAAACCTGAGCCGGGGCAGGGGAATGCCATTGTAGTTCTGCTGCTCAGAGCCTGGGGTAGGCCTAGGTGACAACTGGGTCTCACAGGGCCAGCTGAGAAAGAAAAATGGTTCTCAGGGTAGAAATAGATTTCTTTTTTCTTGTGGATACTAAGAGAATAAAAGCTCCTTGCCTGTTGTGTGCTTCACATTTACCCACTTCCTCTGCTGCATGGGGTCAGGGTGATCAGAAGGGTAAGTCTGGGCAGGAGCCTTCCCTCTCAGGAGTTCTCACACCCCTTCCCTTCCTCCCATGGACCTCGTGAGCAAAGTGTGAGGGCAGAGCTACAGCTGCGCTCTGTCCTTACCAATCCCAGCTGCTCACAGGGACTCGGAGCACCACCCCAGGAGAACCAAAGGCAGAACAGGCTGCTCAGGGGAGCAGGGAGGGTGTAGCCCCAGATCCCATCCCTGCTGTGGGTGCCTGAGAGCTCTCAGCACACAGGTGAACTCACTGTTGTCAGACCCACCTGCTGCTCTTGCCCTCCCAGCCTGGCTGCTGTTGCAGGAGCAGGCAGAAAGGGACAGGCTGTAAAAATAAAACTGCTCCTGGAGCCTTTGAAAATGCAGACAAACGCCAGAGGTATGATCAGATATTTATTAGGTGGAGGAAGGGCTATAAAGAAACGAAACTCCTAGAACATTCACTGCACTGGTGCAGGACAAGAAGGACCAGGAGTTGCCTCCAAGGTTTTTGTTTTAAAAAAAGTGGGGAGGGACAGATGAAGTTTCCATCCAGTAGCTCTGGCTGTCCTGGGAAGGTGGCTCAGGGCAAGAAGAGGTACAAGACACAGCTTATACTTTTATTTAAGAAACCGCTACATAGTTTTTGCCTCTAATGATGCAAAGAAGGTTCCAGGACACACTGAGCCATCCAAAGTCTCTTGCTAGAGAAAAACACCACCAACAAAAAACCCCTACACAAACAAAAACCAAAACCCTGTCCTTTTTATTATTATTATTATTAAAAAATTGAAAAATTAAAAGTTGAGACTGCAGCTCAAGGCCACAGTGATGAAACTGCCCACAAGAGCTTGTCTTCCACAGCAAGAGGGCGGGAGGGAGGAAATGAAAGAAAGGGGAAGGCCCACAGAACTTTTTTTTTTTTCTTTCTTTTATTTTCCCCCTCTAAAATAACAGGTATATTGGGGGTCGGGGGGTACAATCAAACCAACAGAACACATCTTGATTTAGGTTTTTGGATGGGCAGGTCTCCTTATTTGTCTGAATTTAGAACTGCATTAAATAAATGGGCTCCAGCTCCAAAAAAAAGGGCGCAGTTTGTCTGACAGAGTTACAAAACTCACAGAACTTAAAATACAAAACAAAGAACGATGCCCTGGTGCAGATGGAAAATGAATAATTAGTTTTGCTACAAAGAAAATAAAAGAGGCTGCAAGATGCAGAAAACCACATTTAGGCTCTATTACATTTACAAATACATACATAAATATATTACATATAACAGCAACTCAAAGAGGAAGCAGGCGAGTCACACAGAGCTGGCTGGCTGGCTGCAGTTCTCCCTGCACAGACATTTGGCTGAGCAGTTACTTTTCCCAATAATTCCAAGAATGAGCTTCAGCTTTTATTTTCTTTTTTCTCTTTTCTTTTGTTTTCTCTTTCTTTTTTTTTTTTTTTTTCTTCCTCCTCTCCTTTCATTCTCTCCCCCCTCCCCAGTTTCGGGTTTAGTTTGTCCAGTATGGAGAAGTGCCATAGGCGGTTTTGGTAGCCTGAGACTTTTGCTGCATGGTGCTGGGTTGGTTGCGTTGGCCAGATCCACCCTAGAAAAGGGAAACAAAGGAGACAGGAGCATCAGCTGCCACAGCACCAGCATTCCCAGGAAGACAAGCCCACCCCAGCATCACCAGGGACAGCCCTGACACCCAGCAGTGCAGCAGTGCTCCCCCCTGAACAGATCTGCTTCTGCCCTGCACCATCTCTGCATCCCATAGTCCAGGCCAAGCATCCATGGGCACACCAAGCAGGAGCTGGGGATTCACCATCCCACTGCCTCCCAAGCACAACAGGCTCAAGCACAAGGGAAGTGAGAAGCAGGGCCAGGCACAGCAAAGGAGCTTTCCCAAGGTGAGCCAGACAAGGATGTGACACATTTGGAGCACAGATTCGTGTCCCATTACTGGACTCTAAAGCTGAGCACTGTTTTTTTCAGGGAACATTTAGTGCTAGGAAAGTAAACACATGTGCAGGTGAAACCGAATCAGAGCTGACATGCAACCTGCAGGGGATGCTCGATTTCCCCCCAGAATCACAGCACAAGGGCTCACATCCTGTCCTCCTGCCCCCCTGACAGGGGACAGCAGCACCTGCCTTGGCTTCACACCCCACAGCAGGATGGGCTCTTCACACAGTCACAGCCTGGCTGAGGATGGTAGGGATCTGTCCAGGTATCTTGTCCAACTCCTTTGCTCAAGCAGGATCACCTAAGAGCCAGCTGCTCAGCATCATTCCCAGACAACTTCAAGGATGGAGACTCCACCAGCTTCCTGGGCAGTGCTTGGTCACCATCCCAGCAAAAACATTTTCTCTGATATTCAGAGGGAACTTCTTGTGTTCCAGTTTGTGCCCCCTGTTCCTGTCACTGGAAAGAACCTGGCTCCATCCCCTTTACATCTGCCCTTTCTGCACATTGCTGAGATCCCCTCTCAGTGCTCTCCAGGCTGACCTGTCCCAGCTCCCCCAGCCTTTCCTCACAGGAGACAGCATCCAGCCCCTCCATCAGTCCTTCCCTGGGCACTCTGGGCTCCCACACATCCATGTCTGTCCCACAGTGGGGAGCCAAGCACTGGACACGATGCTGCAGGTGTGGCCTCACCAGGGCTGAGCAGAGGGCAGGGACCACCTCCCCTCACCTGCTGGCAATGCTGAGCCTGCTGCAGCTCAGGATCCCATTGTCCTTTTCTGCTGGAAGGGCACATGGCTGGATCATGGTCAGTTTGTGCTCACCAGGCCCCCCAGGGCCTTTTCTGCAGAGCTGCTTTCCAGCAGGTGGTTCCTGACCTATATTGGTGCACAGGCCTGCTTTCTCCCCAGGGACAGAAATGGCATTTCCCCTTGCTGAGCTTCAGCTTCCCTCCCCAAGCTGGTCAACAGCCACTGCTGCCAAGGCTGAGCAAAGCAAGCAGCAGAAGGAAACAAACACCCCAAGACCCGGCTGGGAAGCGGAGCTGCCCTCAGGCACACTAAAGATGATGAAGGGGCTGACTCACCTGCCCATCTTGCTGAAGGTGGTGATGCAGCATCTGGGAATGAGGCTGCTGATGGGCAGGGAGGATGTGGAGAAACGGGGCTGGAGCATAGCCCGGGGCAGCACCAGGGTTGAGGGGCCCAGTGGATCCGAGAGCAGAGGGCAGGCTGAAGGGAGGCGGAGTGCCAGCATGGAATCCCTGCTTGTCAAACGTCTGCACAGGGGGCAATGGGCACAGTGTCAGACACTGCTGTTAGCAGACACAGCGAGAGCAGAACAAGAGTGGCCCAAACACACATCACCTGAACCTTTCACCTACCCCACGAGGAAGCCAAGTCACACTGAACACCTGCAAGCACACCAGAGGATGAGTTTCAGCTCCTGTTCTCACCCATATTTCTGCACTAATGGCTCTTGAAATTTTTATTGTCACAGACTTTGTGGGTTTTTTTCCCTGACTTCTTTCCATTCAGAGGGACATGGGATCACAGCAGCTGCCTAATCAGTCCTTCCTCCAGTGAGTGGTCTCAGCCTAGAATTACTCAACCTATCCAGGGCAGCCCAACAAAAACACAGGAAGCTGCAGTAATATTTTCCTCCTGCTGGCCAAAGCTTGACCCCAAAGCATGGAGCCGACAGCTGGCTTCCTACCTGTAAGCATGGATGGCAGCCAGACACCTATTTCCCCTGCTGAGGGTGCAGGGAGGAGCAAAGAGGAGCTGGACATAAGCCCACTGCACAGCACAGCTTGTCAAAGCACCTTCTGCTTTGCCTGGAAAGCTGCACACTGAGCAATGGCCATGGGAGAGCTTGGGACAGGGACCCTTGGGTGTCAGAGGTGGGCACTACTGCCTGTCCCTCTGATGGAAAGCAAACAGCCTCTCAACTCACCTGCTTTGGGGGCTATTTGGACTAAAAATGCTAACACCCATAAGTTCATTTGCACCCAGGACACTGCTGGCATGGTGTAGCGTGGGCAGTGTGCAGCACAGGAAGCACTGAGCCTCTGCCAGCAGCTGCTGTCAGGAGCTGACACCGCAGAAACAGTGGGACAGAGGATGAGGCTTCACTCCAGCAGCAAACAGAGCCAGCGTTAGAGATGCCGTGGCCTGCTGACCCTGAGCCTGGCCAGCCTGGGAGTAGGAGTCATCAGCCTTGGGCCCTGAGGGAGGAGGGTCCAACACTCCTCACCTGAGTCTTGTTATAGACTGAGCCACTGATATCAGGCACACCCGTGTTACTTGAGGTCACAGAAACACCTGGAAAACAGAAATACCACCAAAGGTGAGAATGTCACCCCACCAGCCAGCACAAGCCCAAGATTTGCTCCCAGCACCTCTGGCAGCCTCAGGGGATGCACTGCCCTGCTGGCTCTCCATGATATCAGACCCACAGCACCCCAGAGAGAAACAGAAGAAAGGACTCAGCTTCTTGTTCCCACTGCAAAAGCCCACTGGGATAAATCACAGGTCCACACCCAGCCATTAACACTTGGATTCCAATGCACTTCACCAGGCAGCAGTCGGCTGCACTGACCACTCACTGAAGTCCACTAAAAGCCAGCATTCCCCTAGGATCAGAGGTGCATTTGGCTCTGTTGCAGCATTCAAGAGCTTTCCAGTAGTGCCCTGAGTGATGAGACTCAGCATCTCCTACACATCTGAGCCCCTGTCCTTTCACATCCTACAGAAGAGTGAAGTCTGCAGGGCTCCTCTGCCCTGACAGAATCAGCATCACTGCCTCAGAAACGTTTATTCACAGTTTTACAGAGGGTGGCTCTGATAATTCCATTTGGATCAGAATAAAGCCAGTGGTTGCTCTGTTCGGTCAATCAGAGATCTGGGCTCAAGGGTACTGCTCTAAGCTTTTGTAACCCTCCTTGGACACTGCTGGATTGCTTGGACACTTCCTGGGTTGTTTCTCCACCGAAAAGAGTGTGACCACCTGGTGTTTCAAATGCCCAGCAACTGCTTGGTACTTGCTAGAGAATGAGGATGAACCATATAGTGCTAAGTAGCCCAGTATATACTTCTCAGATCTAACCAGCATGTACCAAATAAAGCTTTTGTATGAGCTGCATAAATTCTTCAGCCTTTATAGTCACAAAGGAAACATTTCCAAGCACGACATGATGTTATGAGTGTGTACAGGCAGCAGCTAGACAGCCCAGAGATGTGTGAAGTGCCCTGCTCCTCTCCAACACGTGGGTGTCTCAGGTGCCTACCAAGAAACTTAGAATTTAGCTATGATTCGGCAGAGAATCATTTCAACAACAGCACTGAACTGCTCAAGTTTCAAAATCACAGCACTGTTGAAGGATCACTATACTCTGCAGCAAAGAAAGCTCTGGCTTAGGAAGCAGCTTACCATTTCTCCCATGTGTAATTGGACCAAGCTGTGCATCAGCCACACAAGTTTTTATATAAAGCTCAGCCATGAGGTTCAGAAGGAACAACTGGGCCATTAGAAAAGCATTTTGTGTATGGGAGATGGAGGAACAGCTTGGATCACGACCCTGTTTAGCACAGGCTGCTGTGTTGACTGGAAGATTGCCCTACTAAATCCCACTCCAGAGGAACCTCCAGTCTCAAAGCGTTACCTTTCCCAGGTCCAGTGCCAGCAGATTTGTTTTGTGCTTGAGATGAGCCACTGTAGCCTCCTTTGCTGTAATCTCCAGCTGCTGTTCCCTGCGTTAAGTCGTCGTAGCCTGCACAAGGGGTGCACAGGGAGGGCGTCAGGGCACGCTCGCGGTGCCGCGCGCTCGCGGGGCAGCGGGGCTGAGCCTTACCTGCACTGTAGCCGTGCTGGCTGTAGCCACTCGCCTGCTGAAAGGGAGTTGAGGCCGTGTTGAGGTTGACTCCGTGCTGTTTAGCAGATGCTGGAGGTACCTGGACAAAGGATGGGAACGAGAAGTGCTGTCAGCTGGAACACAAGCTCCCTCTGCCATCTAGTGGGGAAGGCACCTTCCACCTCGTGTCGGGAATTCAGTCTGGAGTTGGGAGGACTGGGATGGTATGAGACTGCTTACAGCAGTAACTTGCTATAGTGGATTTGTGTCACAGGATTTATCCTAGAGCTCTCCCTCAGAATAGATTGTGTATCTCTTTCGTGTGCTGAATGTAAACAACAAATTTTTACCCACAAACATGAGAACAACCACAGAATCAAATCAACTACAAACATCAATTTCTGCCTGAGGCTATTCATAAAATACTAGCCTACAGGGCCCTAAACAGCCTCACCTACCCTTCTGCCTGGAGCAGCACCTCTTCCCAAATAATCTCCTTCCTCCTGGGACTTCCAGCCCTTCTCTCTGACTTAATGGGGTGTCCTCCATCCAGGCTCTCTCAGTTCACTGACTCAGCTTCGGGTCCCCCCTTGACTCTCCAGGGACTAGTAAGGGCTTTCAGAAACAGCAAGCCCACAAAATGCAGCTGTCAGCTATTTACAGAAACTTGCACAGGGGTCCATGAGCTCTGGCCTTTTAAATCTTTTGTTTTCTTCTGGGTGAGATTGCAGCTATTTTCTCACATTGAATGTTTTTGGAGATCTCCTGCAGACTGGGGAAGCTGACTCTACTCCATTCTAATGAGAATCCACCTAAATACTGACTCCAGCTCTGGAGTCCTCAGTATGAGGAAGCTGTGGACCTGTTGGAGCAGATCCAGAGGAAGTCACAAAGGTGATCAAGAGGATGAGCTCCTCTCTTCTATGAGGAAAGGCTGAGAGTTGGGGCTGTTCATCCTGGAGAAAAGAAGGCTCTGGAGGGACTTTACTACGACCTTTCTACACTTAAAGGAGGCTTATAGGAAAGATGGGAAAAACATTTCACAAGGCCCTGTAGTGACAGGACGAAGGGCAGGTGTTTTAAACTGAAAGGTGGTAGATTTACATATAAAGAAAATAGTCATCACCATAAGGGTGGTGTGGCACTGGCACAGGCTGCCTGGAGAAGATGTGGATGGCCAACATCCCTGGAAGTGTTCAAGGCCAAGTTGGATGGGGCTCTGAGCAACCTAGTCTGGTGAAGGTGTCCCTGCCCTCGGCAGGGGGATTGGAACAATATGGTCTTGGATGATACCTTCCAACCCAAACCTTCCTATAATTCCAAGACATGGAGTGTTTGGGCTGGAGAAAGCAAAACTGGAGAGGCATGCAGGGAGCGTTACAGCTGAGGCTGTCACACTTACAAACATGGTTGGCCCATACTGGAATGCACTGGGAACACCGGGCATCCCAGCATAGTAAGGGAGCCCGGTGTAGCTGTACCCTGGGGGCAGGGTCGGGTTGAGGAAGGGCTGCTGAGTCGTGTGGTGAGTCTGTGTCTGGTTCTGCTGTGGCTGGGCCAGCGTGGTTGCAGGAGCAGGAGAGGCAGTATCTCCACGGCCAAATTTTGTTACATCACCTGTGAAAGAAAGAACTGGTCAGAAAAGCTATCAAAGATACTGCAAAAGTGGAGAATTCAATGGACTTATGTCCTCTGAACAGAAGCAGACAACTACAGAACAGGGCACATCCTACACCTGAAAGCCTGCAGTTGTTTATGGAAAACCCTCACCCAGTCTCTGTTCCTGACAGCCACAGGAATTTTGCCTGTTTGTGGCACAGAACTCCGTGCCATGGCTACTCCACTGATAAAGAGAGATGCCAATACTCACCTATCTCACACGGTCTGAGCAGACTCATTACTATCAGATCATTGCAATAAAACGTGCTAAAAGCAGAAGCATGGTAAATAGCCAGAGAGCCAATGGTTGTTGGGTTAAAGTGTGACTCTCCTGGAGGTTAACCTGTTTAGCTAAGCTTTAGCTTATGGGCTGAAAGCAGGTTAGGATTTACAGGCAGTGATGGGCATATTTTTGCCAATGTCTGTTTATTTGTCAAGCATGACTAGTTAAGATGTCCAGTTCCTCACACCACCAAAGTTCTGAAGACAGTAGCTGAAGGCCAGGAAAGCAAGGCTTGCATCGTGGGCCACCTTATTGAAGAAGCAGGAAGGGAAATTCAGTTATTAACCCAAAAACAGCCTCCCAAGAGAAGTGATAATGAAGCAGAAAATTCACAAACACTCGTACTTCCTGGCAGCCTACAGAGCAGCATGTTCACATGTTTACCAAGGAGGTGACATACATCAAGCCCTTCTACCTCACTCCCAACCAGTATTCCTTTTTGCTGGTTACTAGAAAGTATGACAGCACTTAACACCATCATTATAGGAACTGCAATGCCTGTGGCTACAGTTTTAAGCTGTAATCAACTGGCAGTGGATGAAAACCACTGGTTGAAATCTGGGATGGCATTAATATCATCTTTGCACAATGATAGCTAAAGAGCAAGAGCAGGAACAAAGAAGGGCTTCTTTGACCACAGAAGGGAAAAGCAACTCCTCTCTGAGCAACAGCAGGATGACCTGCACTGAGAAACCAGCATATCTCACTTGCCATCGTCATCTTTAGCTAGCACTCACCTGAGTATGGGTTGTTAGCAAGGCTCCCATCTCTGCCTGTCAAGGTTGCAGGAGCCGGGAATGTAATTCCATAGTAATCCTTGGAAGAGACAACACCATTTATTAATAGTGGAAACTGGAACACAGCTGGACATATCTTATGAACTGCCTACCAGACAGAGAAGAAAATTCTAAAAGTAAGAACTAAAGGAGGCTTGACTGGAAGCTGACCTTACATTGTGCAGCAGGGCTGAAAATTTACCTGGATCCTCAAGCTAAAAATAAACCTACTTTATAGACACTTTTTGTGTTATACACAAATATTTAATCTCTTAATGGTAAGTTAAAGGCAATAACTAAGTGATTTCCCACACAGCTCCCAGCTCTGAACTGTCATCTTCCAGTGAGACTGCCTGAAAAAGAACTGAGCATTGTGAGTCAAAGGCCTGGGGTCAGGCCAGGACTGTAATCACAACATAGATGTAAGTCTAAGGGTTTTGCCCTTGTACCATGCCCCGGGTTCTAAAAGTGGAAATGTCAGCTACGAAAACAGCAAAAACATCAAAAGAGAGAGAAAACCAATTACTATTGGATGACTGGAAAATTTATTTAAACTACTTTACAGGAGATCTCAGGTCATAGTCTTCCAAGTGGGGTGTGTATCCCAACCCACTGGATTGCAGGAAGAAAATGGATTTTGTACCTTTCATAAATATAACCAAAGAGAATTTTAAAACAGTGTTTGTTTAACCTTTCTCTCCTTTTTACATTTTTATCTTTGTGTATGTCTTATAATAAATATATTAGTACAGGAGTATATGTATGTAATTCAGAAATAAAAATATACTGAAGGTGAGTGCTCACAATTTTTTTGCTGATAGGGTGCATAAAAAAGGTGGAAACCACTGTCTCAGATCATTCTTCTAAGTCTTCTACAAGAAGATAAGCAATACTAGACAACTTGCACTTTGAAATGACAGGACATGCTAGCAAAACCAAAGCAGTAATTTGACCTCAGTTAGGGAAAAAAAAGGCAAGAAATTTGCCGTTCTCTCTCTGCGTGAACTCCACCTGTGGGTCTGGTAATCTTTTTTTTCCTCCTAATTTTCATGTTCTACTCCTCACCACCTCCAATCCAGAAATAGATAATGCTTTAAGTAGTAATGTACCAATTTCCACACATTTTCAAATACTGAAAAATCCTCCTCTATCATACCCCTCTCTGCAAATGCCATAGTGCCTCAAATGTTTTCTCAGAGTGGACAGCAATCTCTGCCTTGCTCCACTTTTGTGCATCCCTTCCCTGAATCCTACACCTAATCCTCCATCACTGAACACAAAATAATGTGGCAAAGTTTTAATATTGTAGGTGCTTTCTGTAACTTGTAATGGTGCTATTATATGCCATCAACCTTTCCTTGCCTGGTAATTCCCCCCTTAGGAACGCCAGCATGAATCACTTGGCAAAACACAACTAAATTCACATTAGAAGTCTTAGCAGGTTATTAAAAAGTAGCACTCTCACAACCTTCTGATGAAAATGCCACAAAAAGAAGATCTAGAGAAGAGATGCAAACACAGTTCAGCTGATATGAACTGGCACACTAACATTTTCCCCCTATACGAAATGGACAAAATATAATCAAATCTGCATGAGAAGAGGGTGTAAGGGCAGCAGTTATTCTCACTCCACCTCGGGCAGGGGAAAACCACATCAGTACTGAATATCCTACTTGTCAATACACACATTCAAACTAAAAACTCATTAGAAAATACGAGTGCAAGGCAGTTATGTCTGCAGTTCATGCCTGCCCAAAGGAAAATATCAGGGAAGACACTCTGTTCTTCAAACGTCACAGATATCTCCTGACCTACAAAAGGAGAAGCTGCCTAAAACCAAAAGTGAAATATCAGAAATAGGCTCAAAAAGTGAGCAGAAAAGGATGAAAAAAGGGAAAGTGATGAGACAAAATAGATTTAAGTTCCACCCAGCAGCTCATTGGGTACCACACACACCAGCTGACACAATTGTAAGATCTTTGTAACAGATGAACAGAGAAGACAGCATATCCCAATGTAACATACACCAAAAGAACCCAAACAACAAAAAAATCCACAGTGAGACTTTATGGCAACAGTAGGCATATTACTCGAGTTAAATTTAAAAAAAAATCTCAGGAGAAAATCCCATCTTGCTTTTTCAGCAACCACGGGGATCTCCTGCTGCTGGAAGTTACACAGGAAGCAGTGACGACACACTTGGAACTTTGCCCACTTTCACTTTTCACATTAAGTGGACTGACACACGAAAGAGAAATATTCCCACCTATTCCTGCCCCTAGACGATCTAACACTGATACATTTTCACAAAGAATTCACAATACAATTTAAAAAAACCCCAAAATCCAGAAAGGACAAACATTGCATGAATAGTTGATGAAAAATCATTTGTGACATCTGTGTATTTATTTCTAATTACCAACATACTAAGGGTAATTAACTCTGGACACAGGGGTATGAGAGATGGCTCCAAAAATATCATGCAAGATTTTGCAGGGAGAGGAAAAACTCTTGCACTAGCAAAGCTGCAGGTACCACAGAAAAAATTAAAAAGTATTAAAATATATATACATATACACATATAAACAGAATTTTAAAAGACTGAGAGACTAACAATATTTGTCAATTAAAAATATAAGAAAAGAGTAATTAACATGAAAAATAAACATTATATATTAATAATATTAGAGCATGCGCTAAGAAAAAAAAAAGATGCTGGTACATAGAGAAATTTTTAAATAAACCCCCAAAAAGGGCAACACACAAAACAGATGAAAAGACAATCCTGAAACACATCCCCGGCACAGCCAGTCGGAAAACTTCTGCCACACTTTCGTCTCCTGTAATAGCTCAGTAACCAGGCTTCCGCCTGGCAGCAGCCCAGAGAAAGTGTCAGCTCCCGCTCTCACAGCAGCGTCCCCTCCTGGCC